>NW_010972631.1:7834062-7919161 GCF_000737465.1 Haliaeetus leucocephalus | reverse complement strand
GCCGCAGGAACGCCAAGTATCGCCGGCTGCAGAACTACCTGTACAACGTGCTGGAGCGGCCCCGGGGCTGGGCTTTCGTCTACCACGCTTTCGTGTGAGTACCGACCCCGCACCGAGCCGGGCGCGGCCCGCGCCGCACCGCGCACCTTCCCTCCCCGCTTCCCCCCGAGCATCGCTCCGCGGCCGGTCCCCGGGCGACGAGGAGTTTTTCCCCCTTCGCGCCGCCGAAGAGTGCGCGGGAGTCACCCGCGGGGGTGGGGGGGACACACGCCTGCGGCTCGGGCGGCGGAAAATGCGCGCAGCCCCCCGTGGGAGAGGTGATGGGTGGCGGAGGAGGGGACGGACGGACGGACAGGGACGGACAGAGGGAGTTTGTGGCAACCGAGCGCCGGGCGCGGGTTGGAAAAGTTTTATCCCTCCTCCGCCCGCCTGGTTTTCCGAGCGATTTTTTTTTTTTTTTTTTTTTTGGACGCGTGGGATGCTGCCACCCGGCTCCCCCCCCCACCTGCCGCCCCCCGCAGGCAGCGGGGAAAGGGGACGGTGACCGGTCTCCGCCGCCGCCGGCTGTCAGTTCTGCGCCTTTTTTTGGTCTTTTTATTCCTTTGAGCGGGGGGAAACTCCTTCCCGGCGGCCTCAGTCTGACCTAAAATAACTAAAATCCACGTCCCGTCGCATCGCGCTGGGGAGAGCGGGGGCTGTCACCGCGCTGCGAAACTGGGGCTGCTCGGAGGAGGGTGGTTTGGGAGAGCTGCGGGGGGGCACCGACACCCACTGACCGCTCCAAGTACCCCTAGGTTCAGCGGGGGTCCTTAGTTCCCCAGCAGTCCTCTGATTTGTACGGGTTCGGGCAATATTCGGGGGAAAGGCCCGACTCAAAAGCCTTTCGGGTGCGAGCGAGACACGCGAGGCGGTCGGGCGAGCAGTCGTCGCGCTGGATCGCGGTTGCGATCCGTTGCGATAAATTACAGAGGAAGGATGGTAGGCAGTGCTGTGTCGGGGATGTCATACACGCTGTTTGAATTCTACTGTGCTGTATGTGTATTATACTGTGTGTTTGACTACAGAAAGTAGACCGTAAATAAATCAGAAGATTTAACTGATATGCTGTAGGTAACTGTTTCCCTGGTAGTTGCCGGAATCAAGCTAGCGGTTACAGCAGCTTCGGTAAAAAAGCAACTGTTCCCTAAAAGCTGTTTGATGGCATAAAGAATGCTCCTCTCCCAGCGGCAGGGGAATCGCCAAATCCGACTTTAATAAAAGTTTTTATAAGCGAAAAACCGCCTTGCCAAAAAACACAGCAGTCTGACTAATAAGACACTTTGTGGATAGATTTATTTAGTAGCTCAAAGTTGGTAGAGATAACAAGCAGGAGAAGGGTGCTTAATGTTATATTTTATTCAGTAAAAGGGGTTTTGTCCACTTAGAAGATCTGCCCATTCTCTCTGTTTTACTGTGAAAATCAACTCTCACAGCTTGAACTTTCTTCTTGGAGAGCATTTAGTTGGTACATTTTGCTGGTTCTTACAGGTGTTATCCTGCAGCATCGATGGATGTAAACTGTTGTTGGGAGACTCACCGAAGTGTTTACTAGGAATTACCTTACTGCAGTGCCTGAAGTTGCCATACAAAATCAGTATGTTGTAGTTTGGGACCTTTCTCTTTGAGATTGTGGTGAAAATCATTAAAACGAGTACAGTTCAAGTTGGAAGTAAGGTTGAGAAGTTTAAACCTCAAAAAATAAAAGTAAATTTCCAAACAGAGTGAAGTCATGACACAGCAGCACTGTAAACAAGGAAGATTGCCAGCTGCGTTTAGATAATTGCCTGCATAGAAAGAGTGCCAGTTTTAATTTTTAATTGCAAATGGCAATTTTGGCAGCTGTAAATGCCAACATTATATCTTTTATCTGAGCAGATCTGTGTGAAAGAGCTTGAAATGCTACTGTAATATAAAGGCACCTAGTGATAATATTACCTTTAAGGATCTGTCACTGCTACAAGTGCTTAAGGTGCATTTGAAGTTCCATTGGATTTCAGTCTGACAGCCATCCTCATTGCCACTCTATAAATTATTTTAATGCATTTGTATAATTCTGATTTAATGACTGCCAGATACTCAGATAATATTTTTGGTGTTTCAGGCTCAATTCTTTCCAGCCACCTGATCAAATCCTGATCAAATACAATCGCATCTTGGAAAACACACTTTCTTGCAGAATTAAAAAACAAAACAAAACCCCCCCCCCCCCCCCAACTATTTGGAGGGGAAAAAAAAGTCTTGAGGCAAGTAGCTCAGAGTTGCAAAGACAGTATACTAAGGACGTGGATGAGATGTCTGCTCCTACCTCTGCTGAGCTGTTCTTGCCTGCAGTGGAGCCCGTCGCAGCTCTGTACTATTTCTGTTATGGGAATGGGCTGTCTGGGCTGAGACCTTTTGTGTAGATCATTGGTCTCCTGAAACGAAGCTCGCTCTGAATACGCAGGTTGAAGAAACGCAAGGGTGGTTTCAGAGTTTCAGTTTAAGGTCTTCGATCTAGAAGTTTATTTCGGTTTGCCTGGGGTTTTTTGAAATAAGAAGTGGGGAGTTAAGCATCAGTTACAAATACAAAACCATCCCTGCAGTGGTATTTTCATTTCTCATTTCCATAGGGAAAAACACTTTAGAGCTGGGAATTAAGCAGAGTCCCCTCTTTTTTTATTCATTTTGCCCTTTCAAATAAGAGAAAAACAGGCCAGCCACCTGAGGAACGAGTGTTGTGACCTACATTCAGAAGTCAATTGGGTAGTTTATTTGTAAATAACAAACTTGCCAGATGCTGGGAAAGGCAGCTGCTCTGCAAACTTCTGCTACTAGAGGAAGGATTTACTCTTGAGCAAAGGCCTTTGACTTCAGTATAGATGTGCTGGGGAGTAGAGCAATATATTACATGTTTCTTGGCTCCTTTCTGTGCACCTCAGTAGCTCTTTACATGGAAGCCCTGGTTAAAAATCTAAGGTCTTTCCTGTGAGTTTTTGAAAAACTGCTCTTCGGACACCACGGTCGTCTTTTCTTAATCATTCAGGAACACCAAAAATATGAACACTTATAAATTCAGAAAAGAACATTCATACCATTTGTGAGTAATGAGTCAGTAACTTAAACTCCTGCTAGTAAAATATTTATGCCGCACCACATCACCTACACATGGAGCATGTGCGTATTTAACACGTGCGCGCCTACATTAAAATGCTGCAATACTGTATCTTTTCAAAAGCATTGTCTTGGGATGTTGTAGGATTTCTTTCCGTTGTTGCTGTTACTGTTTATTTAGATTATTTGGGGTTGTTTGGTTTGATAAGAATGTATAGACGTTGCCTTAGAATGATCAAAGGGGAATTCCAGATTTGTTGCAAATTTAACTCTGGGTTTCATCAGCAGTTGTCATAAGGATTTTGTATTATTTTTGTTCTTAAGTGACATTCTGAAAAAGAGACGGCATGAGACATTCAGAAGAAAATACTGCTCTTTGATACTGTTCATACTGGTAGGATATAATTAGTTGCATCAGTTTCCTAATTTAACGTGTTGGATTTATTTCAGGAATAATGAAGTTTCTGTTTCTTACTGACTTCTTTGTAATACTTTCCATGCAACAGTCTTTCACGTTTGTTGTGGGGATGTCCTTCTCTTTACCAAGCCACCACCTTTTGCTCTGGAAGCTTCTGAATCACAAATCGCAGGGCTGGATGCGTGCACAAGGGCAGTATCGCTTTGCATGACCCGTACTCATAGGTTTCCACGGGCATCCTCTGTTGGCCACTGCCGGAGATAAGATACAGTGCTGGGTGAATTTAAGAGCCTGTATGATGTTCTTCTTGTCCTTTGCGCCACTGATGGAAAAAGGCTGAAAAATTATTTCTGAAAAAATTCTAATGATGCCATCAAAGATTTAACTAGCTATTTTAGTTTTCCAGATCTGCCGGGAAGGACATAGCTTTACTAATGATCAGATGGCTATTGAACAGCAGCGTCTTTGCATGGGAGCTGACAGCGCTGCGTCATACTGTGCCATTTGTACAATTAGGGAGGTTCCACGTTCTGATTAAAAAAATAATAATGTGCAACAGCCTAAACACTTGCTTTTTCTCCTATTGTCAGAAAGTAGAAGAAATGATTTTATCTCTATTTTATCCATCTCAAGCCATCTAATGAACTAGTTCCAGGTGCTCTGTGAGTAGATCGATGGCTTTCATCTTTTCAAGCACCATTTCAGAGTCAGGGTCTGATGTTAGGATACCAATATATTTTTATATGCTTTGAAAAACAAATAACAGCATGATACTCACAAATAACAAATAATAGGGTTGACAACATAAATGATGTGGCAAAGCAAATCTTATTAGGTACTAAGAAGGTAAAAGCTTAAAACCATTTAGCTGTAACACCTAAACTTTAGTAGGCATTTTCTTTTAGAGAGTGACAATGATGGTGGATATTTAGACGCACTTCCGTATAAATCTGCAGCGGTTTGCCGCTTCTGAGGCAAATCTGTGCTTCTGTATGTGTGCGTATTTCTCACTTAAATGCTGTTTGGAAGGGGACCTTTCAAGTCACCCAGGCCAACTGGAAGACACGCTCTTCCCAGTTGTATCAGCCGGGCTTTGCCGAGACAGGTCTTAAACTTCACGGGATGGAGGTCCCACCTCCTTGGTGGGTAACCTGCAGGTCTGTACCACCCGCCTGTTGAAAAAAGAGAGGTTTTGGCGTGGGGAGGGAAGGACGGGAGAGCCAACCTGAACATCCCACGTGGCAGTTTATGGTCATTGCCCCTCTGTGTATCACATGGCACTAGCAAGAGGAATTTGGCTTCTTTGTCTTTGTAATTTCCCTTCAAGCAGCTGTAGGCTGCTAGTAGGTCACCTGTTAGATCACCCTCTTGCCAGACCGAAGAAGCTCAGCTCCCTCAACTTCTCAATGTAAGACCCAAGCTCGAGGCCCCCGACTATCTTGGTTGCTCTCCTGCATCTCTTCCAGCTTCTGCATGTCCCTGTTCAGCTGGGGCGGGCACGACTGGGTGCCGTAGCTGAGTGCCACATTGAGTAGAGGAGCAAAATAACTTTCTTCAGCCTGCTGGCCCCACTCCTCTAATGTAGCTGTACGCTGCTTGCCTTATTTCTGATGAGGGCGTGCTGTTGGCTTGTACTCAACCTGGTGCGTCCAGAGGAACGCCAAGGACCTTTTCAGTGGGTCCCAAGCAGCAGGTTCCCAGCCTCTATGGATGCCTGGGGTTATTCTGCACCAGATCTCTGCTTTTCTCTTGATTGGACTCCATAGGTTTTTACGTTCACGTCCTGTATTTTCCTGTGCTGTCTCAGTCATATACACTGACCTGAGAGGTGGGGACACAACAACCTTTAAAGCCACTTGCACTTTCTTTGTGATTGGCAGAGAAGATAAAATGGTCAACAACGCTTCATTCCTCCTCTTTCCTGGTGGTGTTCCCGGACAGCAGGCCTCTCCTGGAACCCTGTCGTGGGCCATAAATAACATCTAGCTTCTCTTTTTCACTTGTTTTTTTTGCTGGAGAGTTATTGCCCACCTCAGGATTTTCAGTAGATAAGTATCGGGAATGTTTATCACGTGATGTATACTGACCTTAGTAAAATACCATTTCCCATTTTATTTTTTGAGGCTTGGTCTACTAAGTTTTCTCATTTGTACTAGCCTTACTTTCTGACTCAAGAGCGGTGATCCAGGGGGAACAACTAACTTGCCATAAAAATCAAAACTGATCCTCAGCCTTCTAGAGAGAAGAGAACAAAAGGCTTTGAGAAAAGAACTGGATTGGGGAGAGTTCGTGCACGTGGACTTTCTTCTATTTGTCGTAAAGTTTATTTCTCAAATAGGATTAGGAGTTGTGTATAGGAAGGTGGAGAGTATCTCAGGTTAGTGTTTGGGTCTCTGCGAGCAGGGTCTTCTCCATCTTTTCTCCATCTTAAAGCAGGAAGTGAGTTAACAGCTTTCATCATAACTATCTTTTTGCTCTAATTTTTTCCCCTCATGCAAAAATCATGCAACTAGCATTACATTTGGGGGTTAGAGTCCTATCTTAGAGCTGTTTTTCTTGGTGCACCGGTCTTGGGCATGACATTTCTGGTCTTCTCTATTGAGTGTCTTGTATGATGTGGGGACTCTTGGTGAACTTCCCGTGGTCTCATAGGGTGAAAGAAGTTGCCCGAAATTATGGATTTTTGTCCAGGGGTCTGATGATCTATGACTACATAATGTGGCATTAAAGATGTGCTGTCTCAAAGGAGTAGTTGTTTTAGAGGATGCAAGAAAGATTTTAGAAAGATTTTAATTGCCTGTGAGACAGTATTTGTGTGATTTTCAGAGTAGGCTCTAGATGATAGCTTAATGAGCTAGACACCTTTCTTTTTCCCCAATACTTTTTAAGTTTCTGTGGTGTTTGACTTCTTAAAGCAAAAATAAAAGTCATGGTATCTACGCAGACTTGATGCTCTTTCCATGCTCCAAATCTGACTGTATTTTTAATAGCTATTCACCCTGTTTTACTGTTGTTGTTTGCAGCTTAATTAAGTTTCCTGAATTGGCCAAAAGTACAACTGAACTAATATTTTTGCAATAATTGCAAATAATTTCTAGCATCAACCAAACAGAATACTAATGATCATTCGGTCATTAATAGTGTTTTCCCTATTCACGAGAATATACATCATTAATACATTTAGTAATACTCATAAAAATGCGGTGAAATTTTTCATAATAGCTTCAGTGGAAAGGTAACGCACATGGTTTGTAACTTTATTAATCTTTTCATGGAGAAATACATCGAAGGAAAACCTTTTATTCCCAGACAACATAAACACCTGACAATATTGCAAATAAAACTCAGTGCTGTAAGGTAGTTGTTTCTTAAAAATTCAAAGGTGAAGCTTAATTGCCAAGTGTTTAATGTTTTTATTTGGTTCATATTTCCATTACCATAAAAGTCTGATGAAAATTAATGGAATTTGCTACTGTTTTTAATAGAAGCAAAAGTGAGTCTTCTGCACACAGGTAAAAAAGATGGAGTAGGAAGCATAAATAATACTATCTAATGAAAAATCTTTAACATGTATACATAATAGACATCATTTGCTACATTATTCCTAATGAGGCAGATGTTTATTCTCACAGTAAATGTTGCTTTTTCCCTTTGCAAACCATTAACACAACAGAGCATGCATTTTTGGCTTTTTTAATTAATGCTGGCGTATCGAGATGCACTTCTAAATGTGTATTATATAAACTATACTGAGCTTGGGGAAACTTGTATTCTTTTTTTCTCCTTTCTTGTTTTCTCTGAGAGATTCTTTTTTAAAGTTTGGTTTACAGATTTCCTGTACGAAAGCGGATGTAGATCACCCAGGGGATTGCCACCACAGGTCAGTTAAGGTAGAAACTTCATCAGCTGTACAGTTTATCAATTGCAAAATAATTTTAAGCAGTTGCTGTGCTCATGTGCAAAGTAAACTTCCTTTAAAGATATTTATTAAAAGTTCAAAGGCTGTCTTACAGGTCAGCCGCACTTCATCAAGATCTATTTTCAATTTTCTGTTGAGCATTAGATTTCTCTTGTGATAGCTGTCTGAGTTGCAGTGTAATTGCGTTACAGGAAGCTCAGCAAAACGTTCATCATTTTGGGCACTGAAGTGTAGTCTCAGGCAGTGTCTTCTACTTGAAAGACTATGTGATTACTTCTTAATATATACAGTCTGGTCCAGTGATTCAGAGGTGGACACAGTCCTCCAGCTAGACATATCTGAATTTTCTCTGTTTGGCCTTCACCCCCAAAAATCTGCAAACATGAATGTGTGTATATTCCTTAACAGAGATGGACGTAAATATGTATGTCAGCATTTTCTTGAAGAGTGAATGATTTTCAAAAGCATGGATTACCTGCAGCTTCCTTTCATTATTCTATTGTGCATTCAATGGGTAATTCACTTTTTTCTCCCCGCTTGTATGGAATGGAGTTTAACAAATGAATCATGCTCTTGAACTGATTAGAAATAATGAAGAAGGGAAGTTCTGTACCTGCCCACTTCTTGATTTAAGCAATATATTCCTGTTTGTCTTGGCTTCCTTCTTGCTTTGGGACTCCCTAGTTCAACAGAGCAAACATATTACGCCTTTCAAGATTTCTGTAGACTTTTAATTATTTTATTATAGTCGTACCCGATATCATATGGTAGCAACAGAGTGGTGCCAGGAGTCAAATATGATCAAACCAAGAGAGTAAAATCTTTCTGCTTTGGGAGGAAAAAAATGCTGCTGAACACATGCAGATGCCTCCCTGGGTCACAAGTGTCATAGATTAGAGCATTTGCACACACCCTTTTGAGGTCATTCACTCAGAAATAGCATCTAACTTCTCCTAGGGCATTAAATTTAATTGCTTTGTACGGCCTAAGCTCATCCAAACCCGTGGTGTCTGAGAATTGCCCATTAGCGCAAATGCACAAATCTTCCGCTGCCAAGCTCTCGTGGCAGGACTGCACTTAGAAGTTACTGCCGGGGCCTTTCTAAATAAGGATACGGATCCTGACATACCTGAGAGGGCCTTTTGTGGGAAAATTAAGATGAAATACTGTTTTGGATGCGTTTCTGTAAGTGGTGGGGGTGGAGAGCCACTGATCCTTGGCGGTGAGTTTGGAAATGTAGGTCGGTCTCCCCAGGAGACGAGTCTGTATCAGTAACCGCATCTTTTTAATGGCAAAACTGCCACGTCGTCGGAGAACGACGGGTGATGGCTCAGTCGAAGCTGGTGTGGCATCCGCGCTGGAGCCGGGGCTGGTGGGCAGGTGATGTCCTCTTCTCTTCAGGTGGCCCAGCACCAGAGCAAGGGGCATTGCCGCGGCGCCAGAAAAATCGCGCAGTGAACTCAATCAGCTTGAAAAACTCTTCTACATCCCCCAAAGTTACGCTGACTGAGGTTAGAAGTAGTATCTCAAATCAGTAGGAGGAAAGAAATCTCTGTTCCTGGTCTCTCTGCAGTTGGTGCTTTCGTGTAGAGTCTGTTTTTGTCACGCGCGCGGTCAGATGAAGCGTGGCCGCAGGACGGAGCACAGCCTTGCTCTTCGCTGTTCTCTGCAAAAGGATGGCAGAAACCTACAGCAGCGTGTGAATGAGATACTTGCAGGCATCTGTGCAACGGGGAGGAAAGAAGAGCGTGCTGGCAGTTGGAGGGGCTTTCTTAGACCTTTCCCTCAGAGCTTTCTGAAGGGCAGTTGGGGGGCAGAACTCAGAATCATAGAATCATTTGGGTTGGGAGGGACCTTTAAGATCATCAGGTCCAAATGTTAACCTAACGCTGCCAAATCCATCACTAAACTGTGTCCCTAAGCGCCACATCTACACGTCTTTTAAATACCTCTGGGGATGGTGACTCCACCACTTCCCTGGGCAGCCTGTTCCAATGCCTGACAACCCTTTCAGTAAAGAAATTTTTCCTAATATCCAACCTGAACCTCCCCTGGCGCAACTTGAGGCCATTTCTTCTCGTGCTATCGCTTGTTACTTGGGAAAGGAGACCAACAATCTCGCTACAACCTCATTTTCTCATGCCTTTGGTCCCACCTACTTGTTTTTTACTGGAAATGTTAATTAAATGATGTTTTTTCAAGGAGGTTCCAGTACACTTCCTGGGCAACTCTAGTTAGTTGCAGTAGGTATGCATGCTCTCAAATGATTCATTCAATTGCTAGTCATTTAATCTGTGGATGTTTTGCTCTTTGAGATGTCCGAACTGCATCTGTAGACTGAAGATGAAGCAGAATTTAGAATAAAGGAGGAACAGCTTTGCTAATGTCTGTGGGTGTTGTAAATTTTTATATAATACAACAGTTTGTTCAAACAGATGTATTTTTTTTCCCCTTAAGCTTAGAAACAGTAGATTTTATTTGGTGGTTGGAGATACTGTCTGGAAGGAAGTTAGCCTTCCTCAAAGGTCACACTGACTGCTGACGAAACTTGTGATTTGGCTTCTGCAAATAATCTGTTTGCCGGGGTATTGGAATTGAGAGGTTATTGTATGCAGCGATGAGGCAGGTGATGATCCTGAATTATAAATACTCTTTGGAAGGAATTTTTGATTTTCATCCTGAAAATGCTCGTAGACGTACCTTTTAGTGGTATTATCAATAGTTTTAGGCACTTACATAGTAATTAGTAGAAATCATCGAACTGAGCGTTGATAAAGCTCTATCTTTCAATCAGGGATGATGGTGAAAACCCATATGAATTAGAGACACGTTTGTAAAGCTTCCGAGTTATGCTTGAGAAATTCTTCTATGGAGAGAGGACTATCCTGACATCTCCGAAGCTACTACATCATGGGTGTGTGGGCAGTCTGCGTGAGATTTTGCTGTTTGGAGAGTTATGGTGAGAGCATTTGTGGAATTGCAGAGGCAGGAGAAGTTATCTAGGTGGGAATAAAATCACTGAGGTGAAGGAGAATTTATGACTGTCTGCTTGACCGTAACAGTACTTGACTGGACGGAATATTACTTTCAGGTTAGAAGTGTGTTTGTCTTATATTAATAATATGATTTGAATGACCATTTTTCCTCTTTTATTATCTGTTTTCTGTGGAGAGAAAGCTGAAGTACCAGTGTGAATCAATTTATTGGATTTATATATAAATAAAACACGGTATTGATCTTTACATTTTTCTTCCATTGAGGTCTTGACCCTGTGTGCAGACCTGAGGAAATAATCAGTAATATTTTTACTACAACATGAAAATTTTATTCACTACCTGATTGTGTTTCTGATCACTTTTCCTTTGGGAAATGTTTGTGTAAATCTCCTTGCTGAGATTGAGCCTCAGCTGGTTTATTCCCATCTGGGTCCACTCTCTGCTGGAGCTGAGGTCACTTTTTTGCTGCTCTGGTGGGTCGTTTGATGGGAAGGGATGCAGCAGCCCAGCCTCTGACCTCCAGCGAGCCTACATATACACTTGGAGGAAAACCTGGGGAGGCGCATCTGAAATTCCAGTACTTCTGAATACCCTCTAGCTCGGTGAGAAATACAGTCCTCAGGGACTTTTTCTGCAGGAAGGAATTCAGTCGTCTTATTCCTGTCCAGGGAATTTCTCCTTGAAATCATAGCTGAGTTAACGATATCCGTGAAATACCGAAGACCTCTAAAAAGATGATAATATGAGATTAAATGTTGTTATTGCTGCTGTTCATTCGTGGGAGAGCTGGAGTCGAAGTAGCTGTACCAAGCTGAAGCGCAATAATCACACCAGTAAGTGTCAGAAGAGAAGTATTTCCTTGGAAAAATCCTTTGTATGATTTTGCTCTCCAGTATTTTTCATCTGCCCATATCTGTAAATTAGCTCACTGCAATGAAAGGTCATGGCATTCTTTTTGGCTTGCCTTTATCACCAGCTTTAAGAGTTAATCATAAATAATAAAACGGATAGTGACTGAAAACTAGGATATATTAAGACAGCGCAGTGATATTTCAGATACAATCTGTATCTGGAAGATAAAATTAACTAGCAGAGTGCTCAGCATTTAAGAAATACGATTTTATGAAATTTCAATTGTGTTTTTCAGGTTTATTAATCCCTGGAAAAATTGTATTCTCTATCTTGAGAGGCAGATCTCTGTGAAATAAGACTAAAATGAAAACGATCCTGGATGAAAATGTGAACAGTTGTAAAGATTTGGAAGTCATTCACAGATGAGTCAGTCAAGAGATTGGAAGTGTACTTTGATTTGGGGATAAATATATTAGGGAGGCCCACTCATCTCCCAATACCTACCTTTAGCATCCTGCAGTGACCCAGTGTTTGCCTTCACCACAGTGCAGCGTGTCTCACGGAGCCGTGTCTTACGAACGCACAGGCTATGTGCTGTATTCAGTACGTCGCGGTGGCTCAGGAATAAAGTTCTGTCTTTCGGCCTCGTCTTTAAACCTGAGGCATATTGTAACGGAGACGTGACGTTGGCAGGTTGTGCTGTTCCAAGTAGGGATCTGTGGATTTGTTTCAAAGCGAGGGCTGCCTTGCCTACCTCTAGAGGGTGTGCAGGTGACGGCAACAAATCACTGCAGAGTTCCTGCTGTTTTCTGGCAGGAGGATAAAACTGGTATTTCACAGTCCAGCCCTGGGAATTGCTGGTTACGTGATCTAAAAAATCATTATCATTTTTAGCTTGATTAAAAACAATCATTAATGCAGAATGCTGGAAAATTTTTAGAATATCTTGTGAAAAATGATGGCACACACAGCTACAGGTCTGCAGGATGTCATGCACTAATCCTCAAATTTCTTTCACGTAACAAATGCAGGAGATGCAAGTTCATGGTTAAATAATACCAAGTATTTGTATCAGTTTTGTTCTTGGGTGTTCTAGTTACCTACCTAGCTATCCATCAGTGTCTTAGATGCTCTGCAAACTGTGAAAAATCTTCACAAAAGAAACCTGTCTTTTTTCTTGGAATACTATGGAAAGGCAACACAATGGCATTGATCAGCATCGTAGGGAAGAATGTCAGTTCTCCCCTACATTCTTCTAAAGTACGGCAGACCACAACGTCACTGTCTTTTATTCGGGATGGTGACGCAGCCATCATTGTCGAGATGGACCTTTATCAGTCCTACTGTGATTTCTGTCCACCTCATATTTCGGAGGTATGACCTGTCTGTCGCCACAGCTCAGACGATCGCTCAAACTCTTAATATTTCAGTTCCTGCAACCTCCTTCTGCCTGGACTCCGCAGTACGCTCCGAGTGCTCATCCCTGTGACTCTGTAACCCCTGCCCCTCAGCCCACAGTTGCCTCCTCATACTGCCTAGGGAGAAAGTTCTTTCTCTTCACTTTCAATAGCTGTAAAAAGCAACTGGCTAGTTACTTTTTAAAATTACATTTCTAACTGGTTAACAAAAACCAGAAAGCCAACTTTGCATGATTCGTTAAGTGGAAAAAAAGAATGAAACTGAATGAAAAAGAATGGAAAATGAAACGGTTCCTTTTTGCTGGGTCCGACAACCTCAGCAGCAAGTGATAGAAATGCTGTTCATTCCACAAGAAACTACTGACAGCAGAAGACTAACATGGGTGCATGTCTAACTTACTGCAACTAAACCCAACTTCAGGAAACCTGTAACTAAAGCTGTGGTGTATTTTTTCCCAGTCACTTTTTGAAAGTGACACTTATTTTGGCAGATACTGAACCGTTACATTAGTTGGGAATGTCACTGTGCATCCAATTTTATGGATGTTATATATCAGGTGGTTAATGAGTGTTTTCCTCCTGCATTATTTGCCTTTGTCTGAAGATACTGAGTTAGAGAAATGGATGACTGATGGAGGAACAACGAGAATGGCAACGCGGCTTCCCAGCACACAGCAGGGATACCAGGATGCAGGTGAATTAGTGGTGGTGAGGATATACCTACTCTTACGACTTTTTCTGAGGTTGGGAACTAAAAACCAGCAGTTATTAAGTAGCTGACAGAGACTAGGAAGAACGTGGGGAATTAGTCAATGGGATACAGATTGATATTGGTCTCATGGGTTCTTTGAAACAGGCTGTTGGCAAAATCCGAGGGCTTGACAAACTTTGAGAAAGGTAGACATGAACTGGAGTAGTTTGTTCGTTTAAGGTATGTTTTTATGAAGCTGCTTCTCTCAAAACAGGCTTCTGCATCTGCAAACTTTTGCAGTCTGTAGTATGGAATGAGGATGGACTTAATGCCCTTGAGCTAGTTTAATTTATTTCAACTGATCGTATTGCTGTGATACCATCGCTGTGTCTTTTGGGACATTCTACCAAACTTTTAAAGCCTTCTATAAATTTTGTGCAAATTCTTCAAAAACAGGAGTAAAAAAAAATATTTTTGCATGTGACCTAGGATGGAACAGCAATTCAGATCTCTGCAACTAAAGTCTTAAATAGTTTTTCTATCTTACCAGCTAACCTCTAGATGACAGGTGTTTAAAATTGATAAATATTGTGTCTAGGTAGGCTGAGTCCACTGTGCCTGCTGTTTCAGTTCTGCATTGGATCATTTAATACATTGTGTTCGTTAAAATAGACCCTAGAATCTGTTGCACACATACACACAGACACACTCTGAAGTCTTCTTTTGTGTTTGCCTTTTCAGTGCCTCAGAGAACGCACTGGGAAAGCTAGAAATGTATGGCCTCTCCGTTCATGCAACCATAGCAGACCGAAGAGAACCCACACTTCCCTGAAACCTCACCCTTGTTCACGTAGACACCTTTGTCTTCCCCAAAGACAAAGCAAATAAGACCGTCAGCTCTTTTATTCTGAGGGAGGGGAAAAAAAAAAACAACCAAGCCAAAAACCACTGGAAAAACATGATTATTCCTTTTTTTAATGTGGAGAGTCATGGCAAGCTTTTGAGTCTGAAGCGTTTCTAGATTCTTTTTCCAATAGAAAGGTGGAGAAAAGCTGCTTTTTCTTTTGAGCAGATCTCAGGTGTTTTCTAAAAAGCCGCTCAAAATACAGACATTAGACTTCCCTTTGAGTGGCTTTTTAGCTACTCTGCCAGTCAATTTTTTCTTCTTTTGGTTGTGCCCAGTTGGTTTCCTAAGGGACTAATGATCTTTTCCTACCTCCGTGCTCTCTGATGAACTCAAGTCCTCCCTCAGAGGACCGTGGAACTGGAACCCAAGGGCTTGCTAATGGTCACCCTTGTAAAAGAACCCCGTGGACATTCCTGGGGGTGAAAAGAGCACAGCTTTTATCACAGTGGTTTATTTCCTTTGAAATTTCAGCACCATCCTGGCATTCAGCTCACACTGGCTTGGGCTTTCAGAAAACTCTCGGATACATTCAAGCACGTAGGTGCTTACAGATATATATATAAAAGCGCTGACATACATTGCTGTCCCCATTAATAAAAGCAGAGAACATGATTTATATTTTGTTGAGTCAAACACTAGTACTTTTGGATAGAGAAGTCTTTAGCAAGTACAAATGGCAGGCCAAATCCTAAAGCTGTTTACTAGCCATTAATTCCAGGCTCCATCCAGAAGCTCTTACTCAAGCAAAATACCAGTGAAGCAATAGGATGCCTTATCTTCATATTCTTGAATTTTTGAAGAGTGCTGTGTAATTTAAAAAAAAACTTCTACTTCATGTTTCTATCAGCCCTGTGTCATCGCTGTCTTGCGCAGCCTCACGAGTGATCGCTTGTGCTGCGTGTACTGTGGTATGTGATACGGTAAATCACCTGCAGCTGCAATGGATCTCAATATGCTGTAGACGATGTTTTTAGATCTTTGCTTTAACCATTTGCAAGGAATAACAGAGACTGTAAGTGGCAAAATACTTTTCCTTGAAAAGTAGCCATTAAAATCCTGCTGCAAAAGTAACCATGGAGTTTGGAAAATGATACGGTACAGAATAATGTATTTTGCTACATACAGTTTTATTCATTTCTGAAAATGATTATTCTCTTGCAGGCATGGAAATCTGGATATGTTCCTAATGTAAAATCAATAGGAAATACTTCAGTTATTCAAATAGCTCTAAACTTATTTTAGTTTGATAGCTGATTGTATATTATGTTTGCAGCCTTTGTGCAAAGCAGTGTTTAATAGCAGAGTTTGCTTTGTAATGAATATAGATGAAGACTGTTCTTTATATTATCTATCTAAAAAAACCCATGTATTCACATAAAGTGTTGATGTTAAGTTGCCACATTGCTTTGAATGTATTGCCACATCGCTTGACACATAACTATCAACTAAAAGAACTCCTTGCAACTCAAACTCAAGATTTACCACTTCCCATTTAGAAAAAGACCTTACAAGTTACTCAAATGACTGGATTAGCAAGGTTACACTGGTTCCATGGTACAGGAGCTATTACTGGAAAGTTCTCAATATTGGCGTGGATCACTTACTGGTTTCTCCTACATTGCCTATGTATACGTGGTTATCAATGGCTGTAACTGCTTTATAGTTCTCAGGCCATTCTCTTACTGTTGTGATTAATTTCTCCCTTTCCTAAAATTTAGGCAGAAAATATCTGAGGATTAATCTGCTGTTTTGTTTTGTGCTTTGTCTAGCAACTTTATGTAAGTTGCTAACTATTAATGACCACCCTTGGGGTATGAAGACAAATATCCTAACATTCTCATGATGAAATACATTTTCTTTTGAAATCTCTGGCACCATATTTGGTCCATCTGATTTACATAATTTGCTTGCATAGTTTTGTGAAAGAGGAAAGTAAAACAGCTCAGCTGCACCTGCCATCTTAGAGACGTTTCCAAGTGAAGAGACCCGGACAAGCACGTTTTTTGGGGGGGTCATCTGGTCAGTTGCCCACCTGTGTTGGACCACTTGCAAAGACAGCATCCGAGCTTACCATTTTAGTTTGAGGTTAATGACAAAGCCTCAGCATGAGTTGCTAGTTAAGTCTGGTTTTGTACCAGTTCTGTGTTTGTCAGAGTCATTAAAGGCATTAAATCTGGCTGGAAGATTGTCTACGGAGAGGGACGATTATCAAGTGAAAAAAATTGCATTTATAAAGGTTTAAAAAGGTGGTAGATAACAGCTGGCCGTCAAAGATACCGCTGCTTTAGTGCATTTATCCTCATTTGACGTTTAAGCCTGTTCTGTAACATTCAGTTTAGAATAGTTGGTCCTCTGACTCAAATTGCTCAAGGTCACGGTTGTGATGATATTCTCAGCAATACTGTGGACAACTACGGCTTTGAAACTGTTTCCTGTTGTGATCTTCTTCCTTGCAGTGGGGTGTATGCTAGTATATTACAACTTGCAGCTTGCGGTGTTTTATTGCTTAATTTAACCATAGCTTGCATTTCTTATGGTTTGATTGGTTGGCAAAGCATGCAGAAATTCTGAGTCAGATACACCTATTTCTGGATGACCAATATAATTAGGTGCAGCCCTGAAGCAACATGTTTCGTGTAACTTTCCAGGCACACAAAATGCAGAAATACAAGGGATGGTTTAAAAATTGTTTGGAAAAAAATAGTGCCATTTAACTTTGAATTATGATTGTATTTGTTCTGATGAGCCTCTTGGTAATGGTGAGATTCTGCTTTTTTTTTTCTTCTTTAATAATTATAGCTTTGATAGATATGAAATATGCCAGATGGACATTCCTGGAAATGTAGGTGTCCTGTATAATCTCAGAGTAGCTATATAGAACCAGCATTGTCATTAAATTCCACAAATTTCTGTTTTCTATAGCCCTGTCCTGGGGCACTGCTGTTGAAAGTGAGTTTTGTTTCTGTAGCTTGTGTAGTCTGGTTTGCATGACCAGCCTGCTAAAAACTGTGCTAATTAGTGGTACTGCAGTTGGATGCATGGTGCCGATTGAAAACAGGACTGAAACCAGCAGCTTGTATTCCAGGGGACACAGGATTTGTTCACTGCTGATAATTTTTGGCTCCGAACAATTGGCTTTGAATTTGTCACGAAGAGAGGGAAGCAGTTTGACTGTAACTGTCTTACTAAAAGTCCCTGAAAAATGTTTCCGTGTATTTGAAGACTTAGATTCTATTGAACAGGTAGGCGTTCACTGCTTCAAACATGATTACGTGCTTAATTGCTTGTGTGTAAATAACGGAGTAAAATCCTTATGGGTAGTAATTGAGACACACCTGGGAGCAATTAATGCAGCAGTATATAGTATCAGCTTCCTTGAAATGCAAGAAATCTCCCAATTCTCATAGCACAAAATCACATACCTCCCTGGACTGAAAATATTGCCTCCTAAGAGAAGCAGGTAGGATTTAAAGCCATAGGGAAACAATTCCATTTGTTATGCACTTTTATAAAGAAACCCAGAATCTACTTGCAGTCTTTCTCTGGATTTATCTTTTGAGGTCTGCCATTGTTTTATCTGCTTCGTTTGAGAGCTGATGGCCTGCATCAGCTCTACCCTTGGCTGAGAGCAGGCATGGTTTTCTCCGGGAGGTACCGCTAAACGTCTACCAAGGTGTGGGCATGGGGGCAACTTTTTTGCCTTGCTTGCAAAATTGTATTAAATAGCTAAGACTAGATTATTCAGTTTCTTTTATCTAAGATACATTTTATAATCCAGTTAAGTAAATAATAACGGTAAACGCATTCCCTAAAATTCCAGTAAATAGCATGGACAACATCTTGAATTACCAAGAGAGGAAAAATGAAGTGACACTGGAGATCCAAAGAGTGGAAATATAAAGCCAAAGCTGAAATTTTGGGAAACTGCTGTGGTATTTTTTGTTTATTTTTAAAAGGGGAGGAAATAATTTTTATGAAAATATCATTCTAACAGTAATCTTTTAAAAATAATATTTATGTGAATGAACATTTATCCCTTGCTCTGTGGCTTCTGAAACTTTGGCATTTCTTCTGTGCTTTAAGCTTCCCCTTCCTTTCTATGATGTTGTTTCTTTTGACCTGGCAACCATACACTGGATAGGTGTAGCATCACGCAATGTGAGCATGTTTAACTGTCCTTAACGTATATGCCGGTTTATTCTTCACGCTAAATGCATACCAGAAGTACCACCAAGTGAATCAATTCCCACAAACTGCAGACCTGCCTTAACATGCCTCTGTACAATGAACTTAGAGCTTTTATACAGAAGTATATCTGTATGTATGTATGTACAAACATGTTGTTGAACACAGCAGCTCCTGATCTGGAGGTGAAATGGTGTGGGCTTTCCCCTTTCCACACCACTTAGGGCTAACTGGCACCAGAGTTGCCAGGCTGCATCCATCCTGTCTTGTACTTGGCCATGGGCATCAGATGGTAGTCCTTCAGCCCTTACACATAGTCCATGGGGTTTTTTGGTCGAAACTATCAAAAAGAATGAGAAAACTATGTTGCAGCCCACCAGAATGGCAGTTTTTATAGCATGAAACTTAAATCACATGTTTTATGACCTGTCAAGTAGCCTGTGAGCCAGACATGTGGCCACGTCATCCCTCTGGTGTCCTTCTCCCCAAAAATGAGGGGTCGTGGGAGCAAACTGTCCCTGAAGACAAAGAGCAAACCAGAGCCGGGGGCTGAAGGGCTGAAGTCTTCAGGAGTGCAGTGCCCAAGATCTCCTCCTGGTCACCTTCTCTTTAGCAGTATAGGCATCCCCAAAGATACCTATAGCTCTTGCTGCAGATCCTCCCCAGGCCATGGTGCAGAAGAGGTGATTGGCAGTTCGGAGCTGGTGGAGAATGTTCTTTGTCTTGTGAAAATGTGGGAAGTGGAAAATCCCGTCCCAAATTGCAGTGAAGAGTTGGCTCTTGCTGTTTTCCATAGCAAACATAAAAATATGTCTTAGATAAATGCTGTGGTTCAATGTTAGCCACTTCGTACTTTTTTTTAAAATTTATTGAGTTTCACTGCACTAAGAGGACTTTTTCACCTGAAATCAAAATGCTTTGCAGACTCTTCAATGTTCCTGTGAAGCACAAAGAAAATAAATAATTTCCTTTGATGAAAGTTGAAATGCTTGTGAATCAGTATGGTTTTTTTCAGGAGAAAGTTTACTAAAAATTCCCAACCAGCCTTTTTCTCTTTTCTACTTCCCCTCTTTTCTTTGCAGATGACCAACATGTGGAAAGGCAGTGAGACTCCCACTAGAGATTTCTTGCTGCATTTTTCATAAGGAATTCACAGAGGGAGGCCAGTACTCTAAGAGATGAGCTGCTTCACTCTGGTTGGTGCTCTAGGAAGCACAGTTCGCTATTAAAAGTACAAAGTAGAGTTGGGGAGCTGAAAGAAAAGATGGAGAGGGAGGGTGAAAGTACTGCTGAATACTGGTTAAAAGCATTACAAACTGTTAAAAGAATTTGGCAAGCTGACCCCCAGCTTTAACCTTTAATCACCTACTTCTACCCCTGCAGAAGGGCAAATTTACGTGAAAAGGTTGGTGAGTCTGTCTGGGCTGGTTTCTGAAACTTGGTGAGCAAGGGCGCTCAGCTTTAAATCCGTAGGACTTGTATGCATAAGCATGTATTTCACCCTTTTTTAGACTCGGACTTCTCTGTTCTTGGTCGTACTTTCAGTGTTTTCCAGGGCTTCTGCTGTAAGGGAGCCAAGGACCGTGCAGCAGCGCCCTGCGGCAGAGCTTAATTAGCAGCATCCCGGCTCCTGCAGCGCGTAACCGGGCTTGCGCTGCGCACCAAAGAGACTTGGTTTTGCCTTTACTGTCATCGAGGGCCCAGGTCTTACCCCACGTTACCGCAGACATAGCTCTATACTGTGGAACGATCAATATTTGCAAACCTTTAAGGAGCCAGCTGCAGCGTCGTCGCGCTAGCTGTTCCAGGCTCTCCCTTTCGTCCCACTAGAGATGCAGACCTCCTGGAAGGATCCGGCTAAAATGAGATGCTGGTCTTCCATATAGAGTCATAGAATCATTATTGAATGGTTTGGGCTGGAAGGGACCTTTAAAGGTCATCTAGTCCAACCCCTCTGCAATGAGCAGGGGCATCTTCAACTAGATCAGGTTGCTCAGAGCCCCGTCCAGCCTGACCTGGAAAGTTTCCAGGGTTGGGGCATCGAGCACCTCGCTGGGCAACCTGTATATTATTTACTTACTTTTACCTGAAGCCTCGTATATCTAAATAATGTTTTAGAAGTGTATTGTATCCCCTAGCACACGTGAAGAAAAGGTGAGTGACTCCCTTCAAATGTATTTCTTCATATACATTTAATTATAATTTTTTACCTTGATTTTTTTTTTTAAAGACCTCTAATCCAAGTGAGCAGTTCAGACACCAAAGGCAGCATTTGTGGACTTTATATGAAGGTACGAAATGTTTGGACTGATAAATAATGAGTGTAGTAGGTTTTTTTGTGTTTAGTAGTATGATGTAGTATTTTTAACCTGTTTATTTTTATCTGTGCCTGAAATACTTTTAAGATAAAGAAGCCTGTTTGCTACACGACTAATCAGAGGATAATTCAAAGCAAAGTTGCTGTTACAAGTTAGAAATATTCTTCAGGTTGTTTAACATTTCACAGCTCCTTGTTGAGAGAATGCAAATGAAGGAAGCCAGTAAGTGAAGACAAGTTGATGTTACACTCTGGTGTTGCTTCTTTTAAATTTGGCTTAAGGCATAAAATAACAGCTTGAGAAGCCAGTGCAACAACCACTAACTCTTATGATTCATTTAAAGTAGTCACATTTTTAAGCATGAAGGAGCTTTTTGAAGCTATGCCCTTGATTTAAAAAAAATTTCCTATTTTCATAGGAAAATAACCTAAAAGCTGTAGGGTTTTGGTTGGGTTTTTTTTGTATTATGTTACAAAATACCAATCAAGCATCATTCAGCCTTGAGTTCTGGGAAAACAGTATGTTTGTTTGGCAACTTCTGTTATTCCTAACCTTACTAATCTCAGTTAATAGTTGCTTCTAGAGGAGAACCACAAGGATGTGCCACGGGAACCTGTTGACGGTGCCGCAGCTCTAGCTGCAAGGGAGGCAGATGGCTGACGACTCTCCCTCCTGCTTTGCTTCGCGCTCCTGCCCACCAGTCTGTCCTGCTGTCTGCCTGTCTCCGCAGCTCCCTGCGCTTCCAGCTTGCCATTTGCCATCGGTATTTCCTTGGTGGACCTCTGTGGAGGCAAGCTGAAGGAAAGCCCGCTGAGCAGAGGCACCCCTGAGTTGGGTAGCTGGGGCTTTGGAGATCCTACCGCATTCCCATGGACATTTTCGAAATTACATAATTGAGGAAAGATGCTGCTCTTCATATTTCCCCTCATTAAATTAAGAATTGAAAAATATTTGGATTTTTTTTTCTTTTCTGTGGGAATTTTTATGTCCACTCCAGATCTTGAATATTTTGTAGTTTAAATAAACATCTAAATGTTTTGTTTGAAATAAAAATATGCAACATGCTGGAAACAGATTGACCCAGACCATTTCCATAGTTTCTATGTTTGGTCTGTGGGGAATGTTCGCTATGGAGTTGCTTGCAGCTCCTTGTTAACCTGCTAGCCAAGGTTTCAGGGTGAAAGAAAAAAAAAGATAGCTGATACCCTGCGGCATGATTCTTCCCTTGCTCCTCCTCACGTCTCCTAACGATCCCCACTCTCTACATATGTAGGGGAATTGGGGGGGGGCAACGACAGCTAACAACTCTAGTTTGCACTTTGTTTTTTAAGTTGAGGTTAGAAGCTAGTGCTAGATATCACCATTTATGGGTTTGGGCTACCGCGTGGACTGCACGGGTTAATTTTTGGAACACGCGAGGCATGGAGAACGTGTTGAAGTTCAGTGGGGGTGAGTTGTTGGGGCCCCTAAAGTTCTGGAAGTGCCGGGGAAACGCAGAGCAAACCCCCTGGCTGGGCTTGGCAGGGTGCAGGCATCGCGGGGAGCCCGCTCGCTGGCAAACTGATATTTCTGCTGTGACTTCTACTGCAAGCGAAAAGCAGTTCTTGCCTCACAGTTTGCAAAGGTATTTGGCAGCCACAAACTTCCTTCGAGTTTATTGACTGATTCCAAGACAATATTGGTTACTCTCTTCTCCAAGTCCCATTCCTTGCATATAAAGTTAGCAATAAAAAAAATGCAGAAGATGCTGGGCGAGTGGAGAATTAGTGTGATTTTAATCAAAAGGTAGCCCCATAAGCAGCAGAATTAATAAAATGTGGCATTATGTTTCTGGATTTATTTCCCTGTTTTGGTGCCTTAGGATGACCGGAGCTCAGTCTGACGCTTTTTCTTCAGCTGTGGCACGTTGCAGGCTTCTCTCCCGTGCATTTCTGATGTGCAGTGAGAGCTGTGTCATCGCATTCTGCACCTTTTCTTTGGCACAGGATTTGCACATAGTCTCTTTCCTCTGCCAGGTCATTTATTTTCATTAAATATGTAAGAAGGTAACATTTTTGTGAATTCCCCCCGCTGTCAAGTCTGATCAAAATCAGGTGCCGGGTTGAAAAGTCGATTTGTGTTGAGGGGAGGCTGGAGCGGACGAGCGCGCACACAAGCCGCCCGATCGCAGAAGTCTTGTTTCGGTAAGAATCCGGCTCCAGTCCCGCTGCCAGCCCATCTGTTACTGAAGAGGACTAAACTGACACTATTCCCAGAAGCATACAGTAACGGTTCGAGTCTACGTGGCATTTTTTTGAGAATACGCTTAGTTTGTCCAGGGACAGCTGACTTAAATGAGGGATGGTAGTAACACCGATTTTCCTGTGCCATAAACATGCATTGTGCTTTGCAAGGAAAAGGTGAGTCCTCTGTCTCAAAGGTTAACCGAAATAAAATGCAAATCACAACATATTAAAATTGGCTTGTCACTTAGGTGTCACCCAAGGTCTTTCCAACGTGAACAAGCCCAGCATTCATGTTGAATGAGAGTTTTCCTGGTAAGGTAAATGTTAGGTACCCCCCCACGCCTGTTGCTTAATCCCTGTGGACAAAAGGTGATGAATATGAAGATGAGAAATCACACCCTTTTTCTTTTACCAGCCCGGAGGGATGTTGATGTTAAGCAATGATAGCGCTTTCCGCATAGTTGCCAGCATTTAGAAGTGTTATCCAAAGAAAACTCCCTAAATAAACTGGGTGCCCGCTGGGCTGCAAGGAGTGAATAAACAGAGCGGGGCTCCCAAAAAAGCAGAGTACAGGGCACCGCGTGGACCAGCCCAGATGTATGGGCTGGATGGAGGAGCTGTAGGGGAAAGGGGCTTTGCACCTTCAAAAGCTTCCAGAAATGCTCTTACTCCTTAGGGAGCTGATGCAATCCCGCTGGGGGAAGTACATTAAATTAGATTGGACAGATACTCGAGACTGTGTGGAAAACAGAAAAAACACTAAATATACTCAGTATTTTGTATAGTAAAAGTAAAAGAACACTTGCACAGTTTTTTTTCCTCTACCCCTTTGTCTTTCACAGCAAAAGCATAAGCATCCTACTTTTTTGTTACTGAATAGTATCTTCTTTTTGTTGATTTGGAAAATGAGGCTTTATTAGTCTTGAATGGAGACTTTCCCTTGGGTAACTGTTCTGTAGAATAACAGTTTAGTTGTTAGTGTTTGAACTCTGCTGAATAAATTGGTTTGGAGTAAATGATTTTAGTTTTAAATCAGCATGTTTTAATATCAAGTGGTTTAGAGTGACTTTGCTGATCTGCACTACACAGAAAATGCAATATCCTGCTTCAGCAGAATAACATGTAGTCATATCGCTCCATTAAATTTTCATCAAGGCTCTACACATTGTTGTTAACTATTATAGTGTCATTCACAATGTTGGTGGCAAAAAAAATCACATGTTCGTAGCAAAGAAGGTTCCAACCAAAGTGACTTTGTTTTTCATTTCATTGCTTTCAGGAGAATGTTGATTTTAAACTCTCTTGTTTTCTACTGCTGATTTGTAACTGTAACTGAGAAATACTTTTTCTTTCGTGGTTTTTGGTTTTTTTTCCCAGCTTTAGCTCCAGCGGGTTCAAAACTAAACTCTCGGTTAGGGTGTACAGAACTAGTGACAGCTTTACAAAAATACATATAAAACAATGGATGGGATTAAAATTACTGGTCTGAAATAAGAGGCACACATCAATAATCCAGAATGACCAAATGCCTTAGAAACAACGTGCTTAATGTTAGGTACACAGTCTAGCTGATTCGCAGGAACGGAGAGAGTGCATGTGAGCATGTGTATATGTATATAAACTAATGCAATTCGAAACTTGGTAGGTAATTTAAACATAAGACTTGCTTGGCATAATTCACCTACCTGAAGTTCAAAAAAGCAGCAGTACTTTTGCTGCATCGCACCCTGTGCGTTTGAACGCCATCCCACCTACGTGTGCTGAACGCTGGGGAAATCGGCAACGCGGGAAGGTGCGTCCCCCCTTCGGGGTTCCTCGTTTGAGTGTCCCCTGCTCGATGGCTAAAGATTGTCTCTGTCAGATGCACTACATGATACCTGTTTCTGGGCATGTGTCTACTTCACAAAACCCGCCGTATTACTTGTCACTAGTGGGCAGGATGGGTAAAAGCTCTAGGCAGAGAGGTTAAGAACTGAACTTCTATGAAAGCTGAAATGCCATTTTCTTCAAGAAAAGGTCATTGAAAAGCTTGGAGG
This sequence comes from Haliaeetus leucocephalus, assembly GCF_000737465.1. Classification (NCBI taxonomy): domain Eukaryota; kingdom Metazoa; phylum Chordata; class Aves; order Accipitriformes; family Accipitridae; genus Haliaeetus; species Haliaeetus leucocephalus. The sequence goes on along the minus strand of NW_010972631.1, from coordinate 7,894,067 downwards.
GAAAGGAGGCTCTTGGAAAGAGATGCTTGTACTGGTTTTGGTTGATTTTTGTGGGTTTCCCTCCCCACTAAAGAAAGAACATCATTGCATGTCTAAAATGAAGGAGAAAAACAAGGAACTAAGAACAAACGCTTAGCATTCCTTTTTATTCTACATACGCTTTCTTTGTCATTTTCATAAGAGACTATTGGCATTTTAACAAGCCAGTTAGTAGCATTTTAGAGATACTAAAGAAAATAAATTAATGACAGAGCATCCATTATTTAATCAAGAATTATTTGCTAGATACTGATGATTTCTGAAGGACAAGAACAGTTTCTGAAAGACGCAAGTAAATGCCGTATCTTTTATCAGCAGTAAATGTGCAAGAAGTTAAAGTCTGTGTCCCTTTCACGTTTCTAAGATTTGTAGAGTTGTAAACATTCTAGCAAAATTGCAGAATGCCAACAGAATCCTATTAAAAATATTATTATAAAGTTCTTTATAAAAACTTTTTTCCTATTTATGTTTTTATTGGCTCTCTGTAGGATATGGGTTCATAACCCAGTCATAATCAGTTCCACTCTGAAATTAGAAATGGGAATGAAGCCACTTTTCCACAAGTTAGAGAGTAAATGCTGGGTTTGTGCCAGCAAAAATGCAACTAATAATGGTTATTCTTAAAGACATGAAGTACAAGAGGTGATGTATAAAAATGGTTATCTTGATGAAATGTGATAAGTTATTAAAAAATATATTGTCAATGAATGCAGTTCATTTCTATCTACACCTGTAAAGTAAAAAATGAGCATTTTGCCCATTTATTATAAAATATTTTAAATACTGTAAACATATGCCAATATAATTTATATTGACAGTTAACGTTTTTTATTCTTCTACCTCTGGAAATTTCCAGGGATTATTTAATGTTGTGGACTTCTAAAGCAGTTTAAACTGAAAACAAATAGAAAGAATTGTGGAGCAGCCATTAATTATTTCTTAGAATTCATGGGTTTTTTCTTCTTGGAATAAAAACGTGGGATTTAAGGGAACTGGAAAATCAGACGAAGATGAGAATTCCTATCTTAACATGCCAAAATGTGATCTTATGGGTGTGCCTGATTTTGTTAGAATAAGTTGTGTTTGCATGTTCAGGTTCCTCATGTAGACAATATGGACAGAAATACTCCGGTCTGGTTGTGTTGTAGAGAGGGAAGTGATGAGAAATTTGAAACGAGTGATTTTATTTGAGTTGCAATGCATGTTGGAAATGAAAGACCAAGTGTAATTAGTGTATGAATTTCTGTGCATTACTGAACTGGGAGGTATGCTGTGTGGAGGACCTTTCTAGTAGGTTTTTCACAAGTTTGTCGCCCCAACGTGCAGGTTATTGAGGAAGGGGTTTGGTGGTGCCCTGGGCAGGGACATTGTTCTCTGTTGGTTCCCTTTGAGCCTCTATGGCAGCAAGACACCTTTGAAGGAGTCAAGGGCCAGAGGTGATAGTTTTTACACCGTAAAAGATGAAAGAAGTCGTTCCCATCTCCATAGAGCTATCTGAGATTCATGGGTGTCTCAACGGGCTGGAGCGTTGAGGGACCCAAACCCAAACTCCAGTGAGAGGACTGAAAATGAACTCCCTTAAGGTGAAACTCTTGCGATTTCCATTACCATCCTTCATAGAAGGATAATTGCTGTGGGACCCTGGGAAAGAAGTGATGTCCGTATTTTAATCTATGACGATTATTGCCATAGATAGAAGAAAACATTTGCTCTCAAGCATCGCAAGGTAAATCAGTCATTAGGAGAACAGTGTGATTTGAACTAAATTTTTGAACTGAATTATGTATGCTGAAATACTTGCAATCCTTATGTTTTTAATATCTGAAAAGTGTATACCAGCACCAAAAACACTGTTTAGAGAGTCTAGTTTATGGCATATTCATCAGTGGGGATTATGGAGACAATGATTTAAAAATTGTAAATAGAAGGAAATGGACAGACTGTTGCATAGTTCTTGGATATAATTTGTGTATCTTTGGAGCATAGATCCCAGTCAGATGCAAAAAGACTTCTTCAAACAAAGCCATAGTGCCAGTTAATAATTCATATATATATATGTGTGTGTGTATATATATATATATATATCAACAAAAAGTAACGTTAGGTGATGTCAGAGGAAAAATTGTCTTTGTGGCACACTGTATTTTGCAATAACCAAGCTACACTCACATTGGATATATGACAGACTTTCGGTTTTATTTCTCTTGGCTATTCTGGTCCTTTGGCAAACTTGATCAAAGAATTTGTTTCAGAATAGTCAACAGAACCCCAGGAGTTGAGATGGACTGTGAGTCTTTATTAGGTAACGGCTAAATCTGTTTCAAGAAAGTTTGAACTGAGATTACAGATCTGACTCAAAGCTCCAAGCATGCCGAATGTGGAAAAATAATAAGGAAAAGAAGGTCAGTTTGATTAAAAACGTGATGTTTGTTGCAATTAACAGCAGTTGACTATCAAATACCAGAACAGTGGATATTTGAGACAGCAGATGTGTGCTCTTGGTAGACACACTGAATTCAGATAAAGTTGTTAATTGACAACTAGCAAATAGCTGTGCTGAGGCAGAGTGATGTTGTGCGCGGTGCTTTGGCTTGGTTTTATTTCACTCCTTTATCAGCAGTAAGTGCTGATCTGCGTTGCACGGTGCAGTGTGATACGCCTCACCTTCCTTGCTTGCTGGTGGGATCTGTTCTTGCTACTTCTCCTAACCAGCTGCATTTCATGGTAATGTTCTTTACTGAAGACAGTAAAGTCAGTTCACCTCAGTAACATTTAAGACCTTTTTGAGTATGGTCTACTTTTTGTCATAGTGTAACTTTTCATATATTCTAGGCATGTTTTTTCTTTTGAAGCATTTTGTGTTAAGTCTTGTACCAAAACCACTGTAGCTGTTTTCTTGCTCAGAAAGCCGCGTGTTGAGTTTTATGCTTCTCAACAGGGACCACAGTGACTATATGCATTTTTTCCACACTCATTCATATTTGCAACCCTGGATTTTTATACCCACCACATGTTTTCTATAGGCATGTCTCAATCCCTTCGCTCCTTCCCCAGTTTCACTGCCTGTTTGCGCTTTTCTGCCTCCCTGTTTTCTTTCCTTTCTTATATTCACCAAGGGCATCTCTTTTTCCTCTTAACGACTCTCACCTTTTTCTTGCCACCGTATTTTCAGGGTATCAGCATCAGTAGGCAGCGCTTGGGTATTTTGCATATCATTTAGTGCCATCTGTGCCAGCAATGCCAGCTTTTATATGCTTCACATGGCTGAGAAGAGACCTGCTATATGGGTGTTGTGGGTATCCACTGAATCCCAGGCATCTGCTGCAGGAATATCTAAATACCAGGGAAGAAATTGGAGGTGGCCATGATGATGAGCAGACAAAGCGTGTTGCTAGAGAGCGGCGTAAAGGTCAGGCAAACTCAGCCGGTCCATCGCCGAGAAAACGGAGATAGTAACTTTCAAAGACCATGGTGACGGATTGTCCTCACCCTCGGCTCGTTTACGCTGCGTGCTTGGGTGAGCACTTCTCTGTAGCTCGTTGTTAAGTATAGTGGTATTTAGCAATAATTGGAAGCAGTGACTGTCGATGTAAGGGAGACGTTAGCGGCACTGTCAGCACGGCCACCAGTCCTGTACCTCTGGCAGCACATTTGTTCAGCCACGTTGAACCCTGTCTCAAAAAATAAACGAGCTTTGAAGTACGTCCTGCTAATTTGTTTAGTATCTGCTAAATTCGAACTCGATGCTCTATTCTGAATAACCAAATGGCACAAATCGGCAAATGATTTAAAACCGGACCTTGCTGTATTTTGTGCTTCTTCAGTATTACTGAAACAACTTCTTCTCAAAATAAGGAAGCTGGCATTGATTGAATATGACATGGTAGGGCATTTAGAAAAGAAAAATCAGAGCCACGGTGCGTCATCCATGCAGAGAGCAGCCGTTGGCCGCGTTGGCCCGGCTGTGGTGGGTATGTCTGTGCTCAGGTGGTCTTCCTACACCTTGAAGCTCTTGGCTTCAGCCTTTAGGTCTGTTGCTTAGCCCACTCTGTGTACCTCATCAGCAAGTTGTCAAGGTAGCATCCAACGATTGGGTTTTCAACATATTTCCAAGATAAAGACAGATATGAACTACTAAAGGCTGTCACTGTATATTCAAAGTGTAGTCCAGGTGTGCCAGGACAGCTAAACTCAAGTTTAGTTCTCTCTGAGACAAGGTATTTATTCCCCTTTTGTCCTAGCAGATCATGCCATACAAGTCTGAACAGGAAAAATGAGTCAAGGCCATGTAAAATAAAACCATAAATTCCCAGTATTTGCAATGTAGTTATGAGGAACATCCAGCAAATTGGCACGTTTGCATCATCTAAGTTGTATACAGGTCACCAGTTTTCACATTACGGAAAACCACGTAGTTCCGTACAAAGGCTGTACATAATAAAAGAAAACAAATGACAGTGCACACACATTTCATGTCCTGGGAAGAAATAGCAGGGCTGAATTGTATAAATGTTAATCATGTCATTTACCCCATGCCAAAAGGTTTTTGGATGCTGGAGCAATTAAGACTATGAAAGAACACGTTCAAATTACAGTAGAATTTATAAACTGACATTAATGAAAAATTAGTGTTACTTGTCACATAAATGCTTGCCATAATGCATACAGATTGTAAGGTTGGAAAATATCTTGCTTCAGAAAACAGCTTTCAATAATAATACACAGTGAGACTAATATGTTCCTAAAGATAGATATTTTTTTAACTGAAAACTTCATTGCCCTTGTTTCCTAAACCATCAATGTCACGGTGAAAAAATATATTTTTCCTCATCTTTATACTCTTTTCAGCCTGATTACCTTCACAAGAAGAAATCATCATAGCTAGATTATTAAGATATTTATTCTTTCAGCAGCGGAAGATTAGGTTAAACAAACAAAAAGTATTAATTCAGATTTTGATGAAGATTCTTGAAACTGTTGTTGTAGAATACCTACATGTTCCCTGCATTTTTAAGAAATAATTGCAGAGTACAAAGCAAAATCTCCTTGTTCCTTTGAAGACAGGGATTGTATTTTATACCTTTTTTTTTTTTTAAGGAAAGTTAGATGCTTGTTAAATCACTTTTAGTTAATCTCAATCACCTTTCCACCAGTAGCCAATGCCACCAATGTCACCAGTAACATTTCTTATGGGAAATGGGCTTTCTACCCTTGACTTAGTTCTGAGTCAGTGTAAAACAGAGCAAATGAATTTAAGTAGGTGCAAATCACAGCAAAGAGTTTCTGGATCTATAGATAATCTTCCAAATGTTTTAAGGGTGAGTGGGGGATGCATATTTGAAGTTTGTGCTGCTGTGTGGAGAGCTTTGCTTCTTCATTGATACTGTCTTTTTAACCTGAATGGGGTCAGGTTTAAAAGTTAGGTGTTCAGCATAATCACTTAGTCATGTCTTTTCTTTCCTCTTGGATTAGAGCTGTACCATTCATTGTCTATTTCTGTAGCTTAACAAGTTGTATTGGAAAGCTTTTGCCATTAAAGACTGAACTGAGAGCCATATCATGACAAGGCAACATACTAATCTGTGAGGAGTAGAAAAGCACCACTGCTATCTGATAATTAGGAATTTTAAACATCAGTAGATTATGGGTTTGAGTATCAGCGGAGCTAGACATTTTCAAATTGAAAGGTCTGGTACTATACTGAAAGCTTTAGAGGTGGTCTCGGCTCAAAAGCTGTATATACTTTATAATCTACCAACATGAATTAATAAAATTAAAAGACTATTGCCCACACATTCTGGTGATAAACTGTAAGTAACTGTAGCATGTCCCTGTATTCTGCTCTGTCAGTTCACCTTGCTGCTTAGTGTGGAAGCTTTCCTGCCTGGTATGTTCTATGGCATGGAAACAAAATCCGGATAAATCCCTGGTCTAGGAGTCCAGACAGTCTGATTTTCTTTCGTTGTTCGTGTTTATGTCATCACCTAAGTCTTACTCTGTGTTTGTGTGTGGGGGTGCATGTGCACGTGCGTCAGCTTCTTTTTCTGTATTTTTGGGGTGGATTTGTAGCACTTGGCATAGCGCGGCCTTTGTGAAAGCTTGCTTTAGTTGTGTCTGAACCCACACAAATGTGTGTTCCCTGTTTTACAAGCTAACATTTAGGAAATATTAACTATTTTTAAATGGTTAAGTTCTTCTGAATGGTCAGGAAAAAGATGCAAGGATGTAAATTCCTAGTTCATATCATCAGCTTGCCACGCTGAAGGTGTCTTCTTATGAGACTGGTGACCTGATGAGAAAATGGAATGGATTCTCACCACAGAAGGTCACAGGGGTATTCTAGTTTAGCAGATAATTTCGGAACTTGAGGACAAAAATTCTGAAGGACAGAAACATCTCTGAACTCACAGAAATAGGTCTACTAGTTTCATATCTTAAAGCAAATTTTAATTCAGGTTTCTTCTGTGTTTTATACAATACTCATTTTTTTCAGCTAATAGACATTTTTAAATAGTGTTTATACCTCTGTTATACTTCTGGTTGTCCTACACCTTGCCTTATGTTTCTGCTAAAACAAAGGGCAGAATGACATTTTTTTTCTGGGTTATTAGGAAAAGAAGGTGTTACATGTTATGAAACCTTAGAGCAATTGTTTGGTAAAGTACAGTACAGTTTCTTAAGGAGCAATAAAATACAACATTTGCAATTATGGAAAGAATACTTAGGGACGATGTTTTGAAAGAACTGTCTTGCGGTTCGCTTCCTCTAAACAGACTTTTCTTGTTTTGTTTCTGCTTGCTTACGTAGATGAAGTTTAGAGAAAACAGTTCTACGCAGAGATCTTTTCCTTCTGACCAGGGCAGTTTCTTAGATCTCCAAATACACGTTTTTGCATTGCTTGGATTCACTCTGAACACCATGGCAGCCTCAGAACAGACCTGAATTTCCCCTGTAAGCAGCGGTCCCCGAGTCGTCGCAGCAATAATTCAGTCTCGGTGTCAATACCAAGCCATCCCCCCAGTTTCCAGCAAGACAGATAATTTCCAGTTTCTGTCCCAGATACGAGGGGTGCTGGGGTACGGCCGATGTCTCCCGCTCTCCTCCTTCACAGCTCCCAGTGCCGTTTTCCCTCTCCTGTAGTTAAATCCCCTTTTTGCCCCAGTCTCTTGTGGTCCCAGCTTTCACCCGGCGAGTGTGCGGAGCTTCCCAGACTAACCGTTCTCCACGGGCACCCACAGGAGAGCTCCTGAAACCGCCGAGGAAATGGCTGGAGTGCATTTTGGGGCTCTTTTGGTGAAGTTGTCCTTCTACACTTGTTGCATGTATGCCGAGTTAGGACCTAATTAAACGCTACATTCTTCCACTGCTCTTTTCCCTTTTGGATATTTAAAAATAAACCAGAACGAAATGCTGACATTTAAGTTCTCGGTCAGCTCTGCGACTGGAGAGTAAGCACTGCCTTTATTTGCAAGTGAAACTTCCACGAGTTGTGGAAACAGGACTCCCGGCAAAGTTTTGCTGTACCACATCTCCCTAAATGACAGGCAACGAGAGGTAGGTAGCCAGAAAGTATGTGCAGACTTCAGGCATTTTGAGGCTGACATTTCCAAAAAAAGAAAAAAATATAAACTTGACACTGGAGACAAGGATATGCGGCACTTGTCTAGCGTTTTCATTTGGGATTGATGAGCTGAAGTCAACACATTACTGCCTGCAACTTGCAGAGAAATTTAACCATCTGTACTCCCATGTTTCTATAGATTGCATCTGGAGCCTAAAAGACGTAACGGGAGCACCAGTGAGGGTTCATGATGTTGTTTAACATTTTGATTTACCAAGCAAACTTTGGGCATCACATCCTACAGTCACATGGAGAAGGTTTTATTTCAGCAGCAATCCACACCTGGTTTGAAAAAAAGCACTTAATACCAAGAACTGGCACAGAAATATTATTCAAAGTACAGTATAATGCTGGTCTAGAAAAAAAAAAAAAAAACCACAAATAAAAGTTTTGTGCTAAGTTGTTTCAATTTATTATTAATACTTGAGCTACATCATGGATTTTTCACTGTGCAATCTATTAAATACTTTGTTAGAAAGGGCTTTTTACCACTAATGACTCAAACCTTGTAGTCCCCAGTTCATACAAGAATTTCTACTCAAATCAGAAAATAGTGTGGGAGTAAGGGTGCTCCTGTGAGTTTGGCTTTGCAGAACTGAGCTTTAATTGTTTGCAGTCTGGAGGTTTGAGGAATTTTTCAGCTCACTCAAGTTTGCTTGAAGAACTGTGGTGTCCTTGTGGTGCACGTTCATCTTTGTCTCCTTTATTGATGAGTGTACATATATTCTGGATTTATGGCTTGCTGCAGATTTCTCAGACTTTGTGGGAGTGATTTTTAGGAAAAAGATTAATATTTGGTGGTTCAGTGAAGGTAAACAGGCTGAGGTTCTTAAAAGTGAAGTTAGACTGAAAATGAAATAAATGCTATAGTTAAACGAAAGGTAAATCCTTGATGTCACGCTTGCGCAGAACATCTGCAGTTGCAGTGCCACTTGGAAAGCTTTGCTGAGGGATGGGTAAGAAGTTGAAACCTTAGGAAGAGTGGATTGAAAGCTTAGGCTTTCTGTGTGATGCACTGGGAAGAACTTGGGAAAAGCTGAGTGGGCTGACATTTTTTTTGGAAGAAAAGGCTTCTCATATATATGATGTGGCAAGCCTATGAGAGAGATGCTTAATGTCACTTTATATTTTATATGCTTTCCTTTGGAGTTATTTATTTGCATTCTCTCATTTTAGCAGAGAGATATGGAGCGGGGGGAGACATAAATGTTCTCAGGACTGGAGATGCCTGTGAATTGTGATAATGTGTGAACAGTCCTTAACACTTCACTGTCTGTTTCTGTGTTCAGAAATGATGAATTCCTATGTGTGTTGTTGTACATATGGCTCAGTTGTAATGCAGCATAAACTTAAGGGCAATGAATGCTCTTTCTCTTTTCTAACTATAGGTCGAGCCGGTATCATTGCCTGATCTCAAATTTGCCTGGTGTTTCTGATCCATGTCTCAAGGATGTGTTTTCAGTCATATTTTTTAGATGTGGGCCATGCTAGCAGAGATTTTTTTCCTAACCGCATGTTTCCTTTCACCTGAGTTATTTTGAAAAACATCCATTAAAACATTCCAGCATGCTTTAAAAAAAAACCAAAAAAAAACAAAAAAGGAAAGAGGCGCAAACACAGATGCTTTTGTTTACATTTAGCTACCAGAAATAAATGAAAACAAGTAACGAGGAAAGAAGCTGTCAGAGTTGGTTTAGAGCAGAGGTTTGCCGTTGTAGATGGCTCTGGCCTTTGGGACGGACCCTGTCGATACCTGCTGGCGTTTGTTGACATCGGAAGCCTTCGAAAAGCAGATTAGACAGTCGCAGGTCGATTCGGCCGGGTTAGCGACTCCGGGATGTGCCGGCCGGGGCCGAAGAAGGCTTTCTGGATCTCGCCGCGGTGGCTGGATGCCGGCTTCGGCGGAGGAGCGGGTGTTCGGCAGGGCTGGGACGTCTGCGTCGGGGCTCCTTGGGAAGGGACCCAAACCTTGTGTATGAGCAAGGCATCTCTTCCCCCACCCTTCTTGAGAAGGTCCTCCTGCCTTTTTTCCATAGCCTAGAGCTACAGCTTGCCTTTAGACATTTGCCTCGTAGCGAGGACATAGCTGTGAAATGATGTTCACACCTAGAGTTCTTTCACCAAAATTAATTACCAAAGGTAATTTTGGGGGGGTTTTTTGATCCATCGTGAGTTAACCAAAGAAAAAGGGACTAACCTGGCTGCGGACCTTAATGTCGTGTTAGGGTAAAGGCGATGCCAATGGCATTTGCACATGTCTACCTTGGCTCGGTTTCTTAATTAATTAATAGTGCAGTGATGTTATGAGGTTGGCTGGACTTCTTTCCCTTTCCTGCACTTCCTCTGGCATGAGAGCTTTTCCCTTCACATTTCTTCGGGTGAGATGTTGCATTTCCTTCAAATCACAAGTCTAGCGGGGTCCAGGCTGATGTATTTAACTGGATTTTGAGCCTCTGCCTTTCCTCCCCTGGGTGTGAGTGACGCATGATACTGGCCCTCTTGAAACAAATTAATGTAACAAAATCATTTCAATCGTTCAATGATTTAAACAAATAATTTAACAACAATAAGCATACATTGCGCATACTTAGTTCCCATCTAAATTAGACCATGGCCTAATGAAGATAAATGGGCTTTTCTCTCTATTTACAGGAATTAGACTGAGTGAGGTTTTGTTCTCCCTAGCAAAATGTGGATGCTCCCAGGCTCGCGTGGCCGTTTCCATCCAGTCCGACTGACCCTGCTCAAGCTGATTGATTTCTGTTTGCCACCACCGCAGGGTAATAGCAATAAGGACGCTTCTTCTGACCCGACCCGACGAGAGAGGCTGAGGATTAACCACTTCGGTGCTGGCAGAAAGGGCCTTGCTGCCTCTTTCGCTGGGCAGGGGGATCTGCAGCCCTGTGGGGAAATACTCATTTGGCGACAGATCCAGCGGCAGTATTAGTAATTGCTAATAAGACTACGCTAGTTCATGCCACGGAAGTGTATGGAGTTTTGGAAAAGGCACATCTTAAATTTTATTATTATTAATATTAAATTTTATCTGTCTAAGATGATTCTGTGGGTCTGCTTGGTTACGCAGGTGATGTGAGGAAAGCCATCTGCTTCTGAACAAGGTGAGGAACAGGTTTTCTCCCCGCTGCCTTGCTTGCTAGCAGGCACTAAATGAACGTCTAAGGTGTGGTGAATTACGCTCGTCCTCATCCTTACATTGCTGAGGGAGAGGGAAGCCTGCTCATTTGCTTTAATACATCTCTGCTTTCTTCTTTTTCCTCATTTTGCCATTTACTGTAGCCAAAAGGAGAGGATGAGACTGCAGAGTTGGGAGCTATTTGGGTCACTGTGACTGTGCTTGCAGCACATTGGGTAGTTAATGGGTAAGAATTAATTCGAATTACCTCCTTTCCAGCTGCCTGCTGACTTGAATCTCATTTCCCCTCAGCGTTCGCATCAGTCCTTCTTTTATTTTCTTTTTTTCCTTCCCTTGGCTTTCAGAAAGGTGCTTCCTAAATGAATATTTAAACAGGCCCATTGTGGATATGTGAGTGAACTTAGACATTGTCTGGAGAAAGCAGCTGGGTTAAACTGGAACCCAGAGATACACTCGGGGAGCTTTCCTCCTCCAAAGGCACCTGTTAAGGTTCTTCTCACTTTTTGGTTGCTGCTGATCACACAGAAACGTAACTCCTGTATAACAGGCATTAATATCATTGCCTGCCTTTGTGGCTAGTTTTATACGACCACAGTTCCCTAAAACCTTTGACCCCTATGAAGACATGCACACCATAAATTTTAATCATGCCAGAATTAATATCCTGGGTTAAAATTAGCCAAGAACATGTTGAACAAAGCCACCCCAAAGAAATGTGGCGCTTGCAGTCGGCTCACATTTTCAATAACATACTTGAACTGCCAGAACATTAGCATACTTGTAAAATTTGAGGTTAACAGTGTTTGTAAAAATTTGTATTGCTTTGCATCAGTTGCTGAGCTGGAGCACACAAACATTATTTTAAATAAACAATTTCACATGCCACTGGGAATTTTATGAAAATCTTTTAGCAACTCCTGTTTACGCATGTAAATTGTAGTTCTTTCTCATGCACATGTGAAATATGACCTGGGCATTGCATCCTTTTACTGCACATCTTCAAGCTCTTAAATGTGTTTGAAGGGTAGATGTTTTCAGAAAAGATACATATCATTTTTAAACAACACAAATCAAGATTTCAGTGTGAAATATTGCTATTTCTCAGTTTTTACCACCAAAGCGCACAGGCTAAAAATAAAACTGCTGGCAAGTACTTAACTACAATAGCATAAGGAAGTGTCTCCAGAATAAATAGATAAAACAGCCTTTAGCTAAAGCATTGGAGTAAAATGAATATGTAATTCATCTGGGAAGCCACATATTTGGAAGGTGGCATGCTATGGCTGGGCTGTCCAATTTATCAAGGCAAAACATTTTGCTGAATGTTGCTTGGAACTGCTCTGGAAGCCCTTATGATACCGCATTTTCCACTGTGCAGAGGCCATTAAAACTAAATTACTTGGAAAAAGAGTAGCCACTAAATTATGGATGTATTAGCACCTACACGGGCAGTAGTAAAGAATTCTAACTTGGTAAACAAATTAAAAAATTTTAAAACAAAAATTAACTATAAGACCCTTTATATACTAGGATGTCTTGGAGTAACCATGACAACAGTCTGGGCTTTGTGTTCGTTCGTTTGCTATATCTGAGCATGTACATTTTTTTCTTAACTGAAAAAAGGCGTGTGAGGGACTACTGTATGAGCACTAGGAAAAATAACTATGCTCTTGTTAACTTACAGGTGACAGTAGAGATACATCACCGTAGGTATATTCGTATGCTTATCAACCAAGTTATTTTATGGTGTTTTTTTTCCCTGTCAGTGTCCGAACTATTTCTTACTCATAGTGTTGTATCCCACTGACAAACTACAAAATGTATACTTTCCCAATATCATTAGATGTTAAATCAAATATTTTTAGAACTGCAATTTTTCCTTCAATTCCATGAATGTTATGACCAACAAATTAGATCTAAACTACATATGTATAAATGTTGGGTTTTTAACACAAAAAAATGGATATGGGCTGTGTTTTGTTCTGTTTATAATTACAAAGAGAAATTTGAAGTTAAAATAAAAAGGACTGTCTTCTATGACAAATGCATATATTTTGCAGCAGATAACTGAATTTAAAAAAAACCCCTTTGTGTAAGAGTAAACATTGATAAATCATCTGTACTATATCCAAAGATAGTGAAACTAATCTACCTTCTAGGATAAATACTTTTATTTTTGTTTATAGAAAAGTAACAAAACAGCAATAGCAGAAGTGCATGTTGAACCTCTGGCCATCAGGTTGACAAAAGTGTTGGGACACACTTTCAATGAAAAGGTGATGGGGTGGCCTGGAGGAACCAAATGAAATGTCCCAGCCCGTTGCGCAGCCCGTTGAGATGATACAGGACCTACAGCAGACTTAACGCCTTCTGCCTGGCAGCACAGGGCCATAAAGCATAAGAATCAGTAAATTCAATCCCATAAAACGAATGTTTTGTGGCCCTAGAGCATGAGAAGCCTTTCGCCATTTTGGCAAACTCTGCATAATAAATCTCCCGCTCTGGTTGGCAAATTATCAAAAACAATGTCCTACAAGTTGAAAAATTCACCAGATTATTCCTTTACTATGATGTGAAGTTTTTCCATTACTAATGAATTAAGTATTAAACTCAAAACAAGTCTGACTTCACTGTCCAATCTGGAGTACACATTTCTCTGCGAGCAAGCAGCAAGAATACATTCTTTTTTCTTTTTCTTTCTCTTTTCCCCCTTCTTTATCCAAAGAGCTGGGGGGAAAGGGAAAAAAACCCCACACAATAGCCAGTGCAGTAACAAAGGCTATGTTTTGATGATTTTTTTGATATTTTACTTATATTAAGGAACCACTATTGTATAGACAAAACCTCTGGTTAGAGGACATGCTAAAGACGCATGTGTAAGTGGTCACATACCAAAAGTGGTAAGTTTTAGACCTCTAACTTCATGCTTCAAGTTTTGCTTTTTAAAGCAGTATCTCTGCTTAGAGTGGTATAAATGCAAACAGAATTTGTTCCCATATTTCAAGCAAGAGCTTAAAGATAGAATTATCACTGGTTAAATGTTGATTTTTTAATATTTTTTTTTCATTCTCTGGACTAATTACAGTTTGTACATACTTTCTATGTATTGGTTTGTTTCTATGTTTTTTCACCTTTTGCGCATAATATTTCCATTGTGTATCTATATTTTTATTAAACACACAACCTGTGATGTTTCATAAAGTTCAAAGTTGAGTAAGTTTTTTTGTAGGCTCCCTAACCATAGCATTATAAATTCTGGCTTGTTGTGACTACAGTTGTGTGACCTTTTTTTGACCAGTAGTCAAAACATCATCCTGAAGCTATTTGCAGATATGTGCCTGATTTGATGAGTAGTTGCATCAAACAGGTTTGTTGGTATTAGATTCAGAAAGTCACCAAGGATGAATGGTTGTGGTCTCTGGTTAGCTGGATTTCTATCCCTGTATTTTCCTGGAGTGAACTTTAAGCTACAAGTTTACAAAGCGTTTTTGGGGAGGTTTTCTGTCTCTTCTCTGCACCTTTACATTTTGTATAAATTATTATCCGTCAATGGAAACTGTCATGTCCTGCTTCCTGGGTAGATCTGTTGATCTGTTTATCAGTAATTTTTTTAGTATTTTGTGTAATATGGAGCTGCTCCAGATGCTACTTTTGCCTCTGCTGACTGCTAGGGCATTCACTCTGACTTTGGGGAAGCTCAAGCTTAACATCCAGTGTCTTCCCTGAGGCGTCTAGTCACAGAGCTATTGCACAGTTGGGAGACTATTACTGTTTTATCCTCATTTTACAAACATAGTCTTTAATTGCCCCAGGTATTTTCATTTTCCATGTGTGCAGAAACAGAAATAGTTGGGGTGTTTTTGTTGTTCAGCTTGGAAATAACTTAAAATTTTGCTTCTCTGTCTTTGAGTGAAGAGCCAGAAGATTTTTTTCCAGTTGACCCCACAAGAGACGGTCATTGACTGAAATCAGAGAGTGAAACTGAAGCTGTTTATGGAATATGCCTTCCTAGCTTCAGCTTATCATTTCAAATTGTGAAGTATCTGCCTGAATACTACTTTTGCACCCTTTATTCTGGGCCGCTTTCATAGTGACCATCCTGGTTTCGTGGCCTGACTCCATAAGACATATAATTTCAGTGAAGTGCACCAACCCAGAACAAAATATAATGTACGTGCCTTTTTAATGTTTGCAATGACAAAAGCACTTTGTCTGCTCTGCTTCTGGAAGGTATCCTGAAAAATGGGAATTAATAAATGGATCAAATCCTTGCGAGAGGTCCAATTTTGGCCAAACAAATTGACATTAATAATCATTAATGTCATACTAATGTCGTCCCAGCTCTAATTAGGTCCTGCTGTGCTATGTGATATGTGCCTGTAATAATAGAAAATATGATAGTATTTCGCTTCCTCCCATTTCCCAGCAACGCGGACAGCTATGTTTATATGAAATCAGCCTTACTGAACGTGAGGTCTTTGATAAATACAGCAGTTTCTTTGTGCGTACGCGGCAGACTCACGTAACCGGCATTTTATCATCGGCGTGCGATCTGAGGTAAGCCCGGCTGTCACAGTGAAATAGTTTTGAGATGTTTACGAGCGGTTTTGCTCTGAAGTGTAGCCCAGAAGGCTGGGGATTTGTTGCCCTTTCCGCAGGTGCCGGGGGGGTGTTACCGCTGCCAGCATTTGGCTGCCGTGGGGTTATTTGCCATTTGATACGTCTGTGCAGTGGGGCCTTCTGCCTCCAACAGGCATTAAAAAATTTGCATAACCCCCAAATCCTTACTTCTTAGCACAATGTGTTGTGTGAGAGTTTGTCCTGTGTCTGTGTGGTATTTCTGGTTAAGTCTTACTAGGCAGATGATCTAAATATAATTGTTATAACTGTGTTAGACCAGACTTATTACAGACTTATAAAACTTGCCGAGAATTGAGCAAGCAGTACGGTTCCCTGTAGCTGGATTTTTTTCTCTCCGATAAGGACTATATGTCCTTCTAGGTTACGTATTTGGGGAGGGTGATAATTACTGCCGTATCTGTCAGCAGTGTTGCAGTGCTTTGATAAAAGGCTATTCTGCTCACAATCAAACGGCTAAGAAGTTATTTTTGGCTTTGTTTATGGAAAAAAGACATTTTGTGAGATTATAGTTGGAGTCTGTGGAGCAAAAAAGACGAATAGTTTCTTGGCATCGTAACTTAGAGAGAAGCAGGCAGAAGAGGGCCGCTGAGATCTTCAGTCAGCATGGGGAGCTGGGGCTCTGGTTTGAAGATGCAAGCGGCCATATACAAATCCTCATCATGCCTGTGCATCATTAAAAATTAACGCCTTTCACATACTGTTCTATGTGAGGATGAAGCATCACGTTGGAAACTGAGTGCTTCAACCATCATTATTGTTTCACAGCATTGTAGGATTGTTCTTCCTTTATTTATTCCCAACCAAATTGACATAACACGTTGTGTCAGGAATGAGGACTCCCCATTCTGGACAGAAAATTTAGTGTGGTATTATTAACAGTTGTGATAATTTAAATTTAAAAAAAATGTTAGTCTGTGGGTTGCAGAAGTGGGGTGGTTTTAAGCAAAAATGGTCTTAGAAAGGCAAAATGAGATGGGAGAAAATACGGTGCCAGCCACAAAGCTGGACTTGATGGGGTACAAGAGGAGCATAGTTTGCCCAAATGCTATTTCAGGAATAGTTGATAGTCAGATTCA
The DNA here is from genome assembly GCF_000737465.1 of Haliaeetus leucocephalus. Taxonomy (NCBI): domain Eukaryota; kingdom Metazoa; phylum Chordata; class Aves; order Accipitriformes; family Accipitridae; genus Haliaeetus; species Haliaeetus leucocephalus. The sequence continues at coordinate 7,877,536 of NW_010972631.1, read as the reverse complement.
TCCGTGCAAATGGAGCTAAGGCTTATCCTCAGTGTCTGGTAGCCTCTTAATGCCAATACATTAATGGAAGTACCCACTAACAGAAAGATAATCTCTGTCAAGAAACAGTCTTCAGCTAGTTTCAGGTTGCAGTAAACTTAAAATTATTATGAAATTGGAACTTTTTTAGCATTTAAACAAACTTCAGACCAAAAAAGTGGCTTGCTTTTTCATGGCAAATAGAGCTCAATTTATTGTCCAGTTATTAAGTTTTTCTCTATACATAGTACAGTACCCTTTTGCATAGAATATGCATAGACTCCTCTACTGTTTGGTACAATGCTGGAAAGCTGGGAAGCTATAGGATTCACACCATACCCACATCTTTTTCAGGAGGTGGATATAATGTCTGTATGTATACGTGTGTTGTGGTGTATAACAATTTGAACTGGTTTTCTCTACTCTATTCAAGTAAGGTTGTGGGTTTTTTTTCTGTAAAGTTTTTCTTCCTGCTTAAAATTGTGACATATCAGTCAATATTTACTTTGATAGACTATTTATATTTTCTTTCAAAAATGTTTAAGTGCTACAAATTTTAGAGCTAGCATGTTTGACATACCACCAAATGTGAAAATTTCTGGCTTAACCTCTCTGTAGTAGTCTCTAGCCTGTTCTGTGGATAAAGAAATAGTATTTTCAGCTTGTTCAGTTCAATAGCTAAAGAGATTAATTTGGCATTGAAATGCAGTTGCATTCTCTCCAATTTTATATATAAAAAATGCATCTCTTTTAAATCCGTTAAAGGTGATCATCAGGAGTTTCAGCTCATTTAGCTGAAAATAAGACTTCCTTTTGATTTGTAGATCATTTTCCTAAACTGTGTTTTAATAATCTTGGGGAAGGAGGAGACCATGTTCGTGTGTGTAAAACCAGAGGTCTGATAAACATACATAGCTATTTTTAGAACATTATTTTCTATATTTCATGATTTTAGTTTCCATCTGAATGCAGTTTGACACAAATTACTGAAAAAAATTACTGTTTCACTGTTTCATAAATTAAAATGCAAAACGTCAGCAAATGAATAAATTTTCTGATACAAAGCTGTGTAAATATGTTTTCATTTATGTATACTTTCTGTGTGTGTGAAAATATATATAATCTGTGTAGCCTCCTAGTTAGCAAGAAGTAGTGCCAAAAAGTTGTGGTTAATTGGAAACCAACAGGATTTAGTAGGTAACAATCAAGAAAATAGGTCCTTCCTCAGGAAACAAAATGAAAGAGCAAATATTCAAGAAACTATTTTAATAAATTCAAATAAAGGTTTCTTATTAATTCAGAATCATGCTCTTTTCAATTATTAAACTCAGTTCTTTAAATTGATCCACTAATGTTGTGTTACCTTTAACACTTTCATTATAACCTGCAAGGAAAACATTCAGAGTAAAAATAAGAGCATTAGATGCGGTATTGAAGCTCTTCTCTATTTGACTTTCCTGAAAAGTAATTGTTTCAAAAGCATCACAAACAAAATCCATTTTGCTTTTGGATAAGCTCAGCTCTTTCCAGCTTTTTTCATTGACTCTGAGCATTAGACTCTTTTGATAAAAGGTAAATCCCAACAAGAAAACAAAAGTGCTTTCTTCACCTCCTGTGCAATTTGGCTCAGACCTCTAGAGAGAGAGAGAACAGATTCTTTGCCCTTTTTTACACAGATTGGTTTGTGCCCATGGGTATGAGTTAGTGTCATGAGAAGGGGAGACCTCATTGAATCAAGTCAAGGCTATTTTCCAATAAAACTTTTGCTTTCTTAGCAGCTCAGTGTTTAAGGAGTAACACTGGTAGATATATTCTTAAGTTTAAAGGAACAACAAGAAGGAAGCTGTTCAGTAATCTAAAACAAACTTTGAAAAAAGCAGGTCAAAGCGGCAAATGTTTGCATAAAAAAGAAATGTCTGCACAATGGGAACGGAATATGCCTTGATAAGATCTGAAGAAGCAGTCTACACTTTCAATCCAGCAGTTCACACGGGCAAAAGTTTGCCTTAGACTTACCTGTTCATATTAATAAGAGTCCAGAACTTGTATATGTAAATGTGTTTTATTTCCCTTCCTAGACACGGACTGAATTGATTTCCATTCACCCAGGTTTTAATAATTCTGCACCAGTGCAGAGATGTAATGTGAAGATGTTAGCCCTTCACCTGTGCTTTTATAGTGCTTTGACACGTGTAGCAGAGGCTCTGTCCCGGCTACCCTGGGATTTTTCTTAAGGATTATGGGATACAGTTTTATAGTATATAACACTGTGTTTGTTAGTTTGGGGTGTTGTCAGGAATTTGTAAACAGATTTACAGAAATATATTTATCTATCACATACATTTGTTTATCATATACATGTGATTTAGCTATCACAGACTTGATTTATCAATTGGAATGAGATAAATGAGCACTCACTAAAAGTCAGTATGAAGGTCAATCAGAAACAAATGTGTTTCTAATTAGGAAAAAAACTCAGAAGGATAGTATTCTAGAAGCAGATTCTTCTCAACTGACAGTAGAAAATTATAATACTAAGTAAAAAACCCACTGGTCATTCTTTTAATGAAATAGCCTTATGGAATCAGCCTAGGGTTTTATCTACTGTAATTTCCAATCTCCCAGTACAGGCCAGTAATGGATTCTTAGAGAAAGAGTGAAGGAGCTGAGGTCTTCCTTGATGCCTGCCCTGGTAACCACCTCAACTTCTGATAAGGAAGGGTTCAGGGCTTTCTGAACTGGAAGCTGAATTCTTGCTGTTGTGCTCAGTAGACCCAAAGCCTATTCCACTGCATAGTTTCACTCTGTGTCCCTAATTTTTGAGCTACGAGAAATAGTAAATGTTTTCTTTTCACTTAATGATTGTGTAGACATCCCCACTTTAGTCAGGTTTTTTTTCCCCACCTGAAAGACCTGTGGTCTGTTATCATACAAACTCCACTGTATTATCTCTCTTTGTTCTTTTTCCACACAAAAAGAAGAAATGTGAATCCCCATGTCTGAATTTTTACAAGTGGTCGTTGATTAAATTTCACCAGGGAAAAGTGCACTAGGCTACAAGAGCTAGTATTTATTGCTGATCACAAGTGGGTAGAAATATAGCTTACTAATTTTATCCTAATGCACTTGAGAGGGAAGAAATCCAGGCAGTGAAAATAAAAGCATCACATGTCCTCCATTATTTGCTTATGGAAGTACTAATACACAGTAGATGGTATTGCAAACATGAACTGATCCTTTTTCCATTGAAATCAATGTCAGTTGATTAACTTCAGTAGAAGCAGGTTATGCCCAAATGCTAAATATCACGTGTGCATTTCTTTCTTGTAAAACAAATAACTGCATGTCCTGATTCTATTTTTATAAATGCAAATTAAAATAAAAAAATAGCAGTTGATATTTTTGCTGAGCAATGTTGACCTATGCATGCTTGGTCAGTAATTGCAGTGCTGCTCACTGACTAAAGCTGTTTCCTTGAGAGAAAGCAATTTTTAAATTATATTTTCCCACATACTTCTGATAAGTATAAATAAGAAGCTCCTGTCTTTCAACCTAACTGCTCCTGACAAAAGCAAAGCCAAGGCGAAATGATGGGTCTGGCAATTTAACTTCAATTGTTAGCCATGATTAAGTGTTATCTGAAGTATCCAAAAGTAAGAATAAATGTAAATGGTGTTTCTGGAGTTGCCTTGTTTTGAAATTCACAGGTCCCATATATAAAGAGTCGGGAATGTGTTTATGTGATCCTCGTAAGCCAGTTAAAAGAATAATATCCATCTGGGCTTTCAACTTACATTTCAAGAGAATTTCAGAAGAGCTAGCAGGCTTTTTCCTGAGGTGAACCCACGCTTACGCTGGCTTTGGAGCGGGCGTTACGTCCACTGGCATTAGACGCTGGGCTGGGCTGTGGGTGTCTGGGTGGGAGGCACTCATCCTGCGCCCCCTTAATAGCCAGCGGAGAGGAGTAGGCACTAGGGTGCAGTTCATCTGGCTCGCTTTAGACCTCCAGTTTCTAACGAGATGAGCTGCCTTCTAAAAGTACCAGCTTTTCTACACTGATTTCAAGGGTCAAGTGACAGGTTAGGCAGTATCCGTCTTTTGTCAGATGAACCTCATGCTGGAAGCTGCTATGGTGTAGAGTTGTTTCTACTGTGCTATTGGCTCGTTCTGCCTTGGCAACGTTTTCAAGGCCACCAGGTGCATAAGAGATGACAAAACTTAATTGTACCAAACCCACTGTCATTAAAGGAGGGGTGGGTTTTTTCCTGATCCTGGGAGATTTTGCTTCAGATGATGCAAACCAACCAAAGGTCTCACTCCCAGCCTTGGCAGAAGATAGTCAAAGTCTGCTCTGCTTTTCCTGGCTTTATGGAGACTCACATGTTGTGTCTGCAGAAAGCACCACTGCTCTGCAAGTTGACAGGCTGAGTCTCAGATAACTCCTATATCAACTCTTTTACCATTTTCGTTTGCTGTAGGACTCATTTTTAATTCAGTGTTTGTATTGCTTGGTCACAGGACTACTTTGTCTAAACTCGGCAAGTATAGCACACATAGGTCTCAGCTGACGAGAAGGGTGAGATGCAGCGTGTGAGTATGTATGTACACTGATGTGTCTCAAACACACGAGATGTAAAACCTGTGTCATTGCTTCTAGCTTTTGTAATTAGACTGTGTGGTTTCTTCTTGTTTAAATTAGGATAGTATGCAACTCATACATCCTTGAGGCTTCTTCCAAGTGGATGTGCTTCTTGAAATGCAATGCCCTTGCATCCGTTTTTTAAGGGAGCACCAGCATGTCACTTTTTAGGGGGTTTTCCTCCAGTCATGTGACATAATAATTTTTTCAAAAAACCCTAGTCTCTCTTTGACATTTGAACTCTGCAAATAAAAGCAGGGCCTTTATTGAACATTTTTTCAGGCTTAAGAGCCGCCGCCTTGCATTTGCTTTGCAGTTGACCCTTTAGTCCTGTTTTGAGTTATCAGATGAAAATAAGGTTTCCCTTCAGAGGTTGGTTGCCAGGGGTAACTGGCACTGACGCCAAAAGATGAATACTCTACCTACTTAGGATAATGCCTACTTTGTGAGCTAAATAAAGAGCTAAATTGCAGAGAAGGAAGTTGGATAAATGTGAAATATCAAGGGAGAAAAAACAAGATTATTAGGGGCACGGAATTCAGAAAGGTTTATTGCCTTTTGCGCCAGTAATGGTCTGGTACACAGATCGTGTACGCTGCTCGGCAGCCAGGCGCTTGGCTCTCTCGGTCCTGCTGATCCATTGAACAGTATCTATACTTTTACCTCTGCCTGAATAATATATAGAACTGTGGAAATGAGAGGCAGGGAGGCGGAATATTTCACATGAAGTAATTGCTTTGCATTTTACAAAGGAACGATGGTTACTGAGATTGCAAGAAGTTTAATATTTTGAGCTTGAGGTTGAGAGGCTCAGCTGCTGCTGGGGGAGTTACTGTTGGAATTCAGAATTTCTCAGCAAAATTCATGCATAGTTTGTGTAAACAAAGGAGAAAAACCTCTCTGTATCTAATATTGTGTAATGGAAGGAATTGATTATTTTGAGTTTTGATTCAAATGTGGAAGCAGTCTTAGTCCCTGTCCCCCAGAAAAGGTGCTTGTCCTTTTGGGGTATGGCAGAAGGAAGCTTTCAAAACGTTCAGTAATAATACTGAACAATATAAACTGAACCTGATGTCTACTGATCTTGTCATATTTGAGCAAAAGAAGATGAAAACACATCATCCATATCTTTTAAAATCAAAAGATGTAAGCTCTTGGTTTCTTACAGTTAGTTAACACACTGAATAATTTCTCAGTAACCAGGAGTTATGCCATATGCAGTTACATACACTGATGTGATTTGCAGAAACTGTGTTTCATGTGATTTTGCTCTAAGAAATATAGCAAAAATTGGGGTGTGGACCTCTATAAGTGACTCGGTGGGCTGAGCAGTCAAGACTGTTCCTTATAAATCTGTTCTCTGCTGTGGCTGTTAGGAGTTTGCAGGCAGATCCAGTAGCTTGTTCATCAGATTTGTTCTGAAGATAGAAACCAGTTCTTCTTCTCCCAGCCAATGCACTGCTAATTTTACCAAAGAAAACAAATACAATTGTTTGACTAACCAGAGACCACAAACACTAAGATGGCTCAGACTACATTTATGCTGGAGCTTACATTTACATTGGAGATCTCTTCGTTGCTCTCTGCAAAGGCTGTCAACACCCGTCACGGTTCTGGGAGGAGTTGGCAGCAAGATAGCAAACAAGCTGCTGCTTTCACTTTCCATCAGCTTTTATTATTATAAACCCTTTCCACTCCGGAGGCAATAAAGAAGAGTCACACCATACACCGTAGAAGCATGGCCTAAAGATGACTCCGTCAGTGCTACTTCAGTGAAATGCTGTGCGCTGAGTCCCCCCACCTAACGTCAAAAACGGGGGCAGGAAGGAGTCTCTTCATTTCAGATGTGCTTTTAGTGTTTTTTGTAGGCCCTGTAACACTCTGCTTTGTTTTGAGTACTTACTCGGGTTGTGGAGTAAGGGTCGAGCCTTCAGCGTGGTCACTGCGTCGGTGTCACGTAACACATGAACTAGGGGACTCGAACCCAGGTAAGTACTGTTTTTAGTAACGGTGTAATTTCATGAAATTATTTTGCTGTATCTCAGATAAGAAAAATAGCTTTGCATAACTAAAAAATATATCAGAATTAACTTAAGGATATACCTGGGCACTCTCAACTGTCCTGTGCTCCAGGCGTTACTCTGAAGTCACCAGCGGTGCTTTTCATCGACAACAGAACGGCCAAGTGAACACATCCTTTTTCTCTGTGAACTTCACTTGCAGTTCATGCTCGTCAGAACAGAACTCAAATTCTCCACCTACAAAACCATCTGATAGATTGGAAATGTCTACCTTTAAAAAAAGCGAAACACACCATTCTTTGCCATGTACCACACAGAATAGTAGAAGAGTCTCCTGGCTTGTTTTCCTGTGCAAATCGTCCTCAGAAGCAGAGCCCCCGCTGTGGAAGGTACTGCCAGAAGAGACAAGGCAAAGCCTGTGATTGACTGTTTCTCATTTCTAACTGCTACACGATTTTGCACAGCAGGCTTTTCCAGGGAAGTTCCAGGATTGATAGCTAAATGTATGTACTTATGCTTAAAATATACACTAACCACATGTAAGTAAGAATTCATAATTCACTCAGGACTTTACAACTTATTCATCCACGTAATGACACTATTTGGGATGCCGAAACAAAATTCAGAAGATGAGAGAGTGGTAACTGTAGAAAGTCAGTTTTCTGGACTTTTCATGAATTGAGGTGAAATTGTAGCAATCATCCAGAATCCTTTACCAGTTTTTGCAGTATAGACAACGCTTTAGTCACTGCAGTTTAAACCTTTCTTAAGCTTATACTTGTGCACACTGAAAAGCTGACTTACTTTGTATCTTAATTAAAAACAACTGTACATCTAGAATGTTTTCAATAGAAAAGGGTCTCCTCCAGTTTCATGTGTCAAAATGTTCAACGTTTTTCTGACGTTTTAATTTTGATCTTATCTTTGTAAAATGATGATCTAAGGAAAATACCTTTAGCTGTAAAGTTATATCAAATGTCTGTGGATCTCATGGAGGGACCCTGATTTCTTACAGTTGTCAGCAGGTTTATAATGTACTGAAATATTAGATAATTATCAAAGTTGAATATGCTGTCAATGTCTAGTGAAAACAAATGCCAAATGGCCTGTTATCTTCTTGATATTATCAATGCAATGCGCCTGTGTAGACTTTCTTATTCACTGTATACTAAAAAAAAGTCATAGTTATTTGTAATTCTAATTTTCCATTCTTTTAACTTCTTTTTTTTACTTCACTATCTTTCATCTTAACCATACAGCTCCATAAACTCTGCTTAACAGCTTTTTGGAAAGGAATGACTGCTAAAATAATGCATCGCGGGACTATTTTACTTCTATTTTTTACACTCTTTTACTAGAGAGATTTTAAGGTCCTAAAGCAACGATTAAGATTATCTAGTCCTCTTGTACAATTAGCGATGGCCATGCATGATGAATACGTGAATGAAGGCATCTTCTGGTTGAACTAGCTGACACCTTGCACAAGGATGTTCCAAAATCAAGCTATTTTTATGGTTAGAAACAGACATCTAACTTGAAGCTTGACTTTCTTTGTTGCTAGTTTATGTGCATTTGCTTTTGTGCCAACCGTGTTCCTTTGCGTCTTGTCCCTCCTCCCTCACTGCCCCCAATGTATCCATGCCTATGGATCATACTCCCTTTGGCTTGTTTTTGCTGTGCCGAAACAGCCGTTGTCTCTTACCCTCCTCATGTAAGAGGTTCTCAGGGTTTTTTTTGAAAAGATTGACTAGGTTTCTCCATTGTATTCCAGATAAGCCTCTCACCTACGCTTCTTGCAGCTTACTTCTCTGTCTTTATGGGGGATACTACTGAGGCTGTTAATTTCTCCGTCATACCCGGACATACACAAGGCCATGCTGGTCAGACCAGAGATACATTACCTGTGATTGCCAGTATGCACAGGTATGGGAAGATGTCCTATGCTCCAGTGACCTGCAGCTGTGCCTCAGTGGGGAGCTTCATTGACAAATAGTCTAATTGTACTCTGAAGCTCTTTGTACTTTGGCATTCAAATCTCTTCCAGCATTAGATTCTTCAGCTTGATGTTGCTTGTTGTCGGCACTTACATCTCTAGAAGTACTAGATGTGGTATTTCTTTCAATGAGTGTCTCTTGTAGATTAGTGGTTAAGAGTTCGGGAGTTGAATAACACAAGTTTAGATTTATTACAGTATAAAAGTGCATGCTTCTGATTAGTTAAATATTCACATGAGAACGTTGACCTCTAGGATTCACTCCAGTCAATGTTAGTGGTAAATTTTGTAGCATGATGCTGATTTATATTCAAGTAAATCCAAAAGAATTTTGTACGCATAAGTAAAGTTCAGTGTGGGTTTACATGCTACTAACGACAACAGTGAGTGTTACAGGACATGTGTTAAGACATCAGTGTGCTGGTAAAGCACGAGCAAAATATCACTATTAATGCAGCCCTTGAAATGAGATTATTTTCTGATGTATTTTAGGCGATCACTGAGGTGGGATCAGCTCACCAATCAGAAGTTGGGTATCTGGACTTAAGACGTCTACCTTAGACTCAGCAAGGCTCAGCAACTACAGGTTGTATGTTAATCTATGGAGAGGAAAAAAAGGCACTTTGAGGGGCAAGGATATCGTAACTATCATCTTCGGTATTCATTTAGGACAAGATAAAGTGCTCTTTTCAGGCACCCAACTCTTTCAATCAGGTATGAGATAAATCAGCTTGACTATCCTTTTTACGAGTATATGTTTGTACATGTAGCAGGAGATGGGGAGCGGACTTCGGTTGATGAAAAGCCAACAAGGAAAGCAAAGTTGTTTTTAAAGGCTCGTGAAGCCTCCTTGAAGTAAAAAACCTGTTGTGATTTTTATAAAACACAATTCCACATGTGATGATGGCAGCTTCCTTTATGGAACTGTCAAGGGTTTTTTTATACTGGAGTATAACTGAGTATAACAAAACTTAATTCCTATAACTTAATTAGCCATCCTTTGAGATGCTAAAATAATCAGTGAGCCATACTTATTTATGCAGACATCTTAGACATTTGAAAATAGTGCAGGGCAGCCATATGAACTTTTCCTTCTCTTGTAATTTATACGTGCTTTCTATTGGATGTTATATGAAGATTTCTTATATGTACTGAAGATTAACTTTTTGAACTCAAATATTTAAAAGATTCAGGACAAGTAATCTGTATGGGCTATACAAAACAGAAAAAGGTGATTTCACAACCGTGAGTAGTGAAAATTCAGCTTTGAAAATGCATAAAAGCATTTTGTCCTATTTTTTCCATTTTGATAATGTAGCTTTTAAAAATGTTTTAATATTATGCGCTCAGCAATGGAATGTCTTCTTCTGTTTATTGGTAGTCATGTTTTGCTATTCACAGTCAAGAGGGAGGAAGCACTTCTAAAAATGAGCAGTGGGTTTCTAGTGAGTTTGTGTGTATTGCTTGCAGTCTTTGTATCTGAAGACTAGTATGGCATAATTGCCATGGAAATAAAAGTTCAGTTAAATTGTTAGATAAACGGCATCCTCTTAGAGAAAGTCATGTTATGGTATATGTCAGAATATTTGAAGATTACTATACAATTTACTATGCATTAACATGGAAAAAGATTCCCTGGAATTATGTTTTGTTGCCTATATTTCTATTTCCTCATAATTTTGTGAGTTAGAAAATTGCGTTTTGCAAAAATGAGAAATGCCAAGCATAGCATTAAGAAGCCTTACTTAGATGAAAAATTGCTGGAACCCTCCTTATAATTCTATTGTGGTAATTCTGTGTGTGTGCTAATAGTCTTATTTGAGAATCAGTAACCTTTCCCAGTTTGTCCTGTACTTACAGCAGAGCAAAGATGTAATAAAAAGGGTTGTCTGCATGTGTTTGTAATTGTAATGGAGAGAAATTTCTGAATCTGATCTCTCTGTGATTTGGTTTTAATATAACATGGTGGCAAGAGCATTTTAGATGCTTAGAAAGAATACTGATCGTAATTTTTTTTTTTTCAATTATCCATCAATTCCTGGAAAACAATTGAGAACACAAATCTGTTACACTTTCTTTGTGGCAGCTATGATTCAGCATGCCAAAAATGGAACCATGTAAGTATTTCCTTGATTCTGTATTCTTTGGCAGGAACATAATGAATAATAAAATACAATCTCTTTAGAAAAACATGTGCTATCTTTTCACCCTCATTTTGTATGATTGTAATGGGAAGATTACTTGCTGCTTTTTATTGTCATATCAAGTTGCTAACTGTTGAAATACAAGGCTGTTGCTATATATTATTGCTAGGAAGTAGAGCATGCATGTGTGTGGCCTCATGTCTAACATTTCAGCTTGTCATCTTCTGTCATTCCCACCACCTATAATTAGCTAATTGGCACTGTAATGCTTTCTTAATTTCTTTAATGGATGATTTAAAATTTATTAAAATGTTGATAAAGAAATATGTCCATTTTGCTTTAGAATGAGAAAATTTGTCGGACTCATTTCTATAAATATTTGTAAATATATATTTCTTTATGGAGTGTACTATAATATATAGACACATATACACAGTATTTCTTTTCCCTGGGTAATTTCTTTCTATCTGACACATAAGCTGAAAATAATGCTCAGCTTGTCCACTGTGACCCCAAAATAAAGACTCTAATTAAAGTCTGCATAGTGCTGGGGGGAAAAAAGTACTTGCAACACATCAGAAGAACTGTAATGCCATTATTCCCTTTATGTGATAGTCCTTTTCCTGTATTCTTTTTGCTGTAGACCTTTTGAGTTGATGTAGTGATGAAAGGGACCTTTGGTAAATTCTTCTCCAGGTCCTCTGTTACTGCACTCATGGATCATTGTGTTTGCTATCAGAAGGCTTAGACATTTGAGCCACTAATTTAAAAACATTCTTCTGTTCACTCACCAGAATAATTTTAATTGATTTAATTTAGTCTTTAAAGTTGGCAATGCCCTTTCTGAATTTGTAGTTGTCTTCCAACATCGCTTCACAGAAGTGCGAGTGCTGTAGAAAGTTCCAGTTTGACTAATGTAAGTGATGATGGTAACTAGCTTTATCTGGTGCCATGGTGGTCTGTAGGAGAAGGGAGGTGGTAGCACCTTCCTTGCTCATTTCTGTTTATTACTAGCACAAAGAGAGAATCCACAGTGCAGCTGTGGTTGAAAGAGCGTTTGGTGGATCACTTACTAAATCTACCAAATTTAGGAGTAGGAAGACCTCTGGATTTCTTTTTCCTTCTTATCTGATGGGGTTCATTCTTTTTCTAATTATGTTTAGAGTACTCCACACAGCATCCTAAGTAGCATGCTATTCAAAGCTCTGTGTAAAAAGAGTTAATGACTCCGGAATTATCTTTCGGAGTCCTATCTTTTACATGCTTATCTGCTCTTTCAAACCATGCCAGTGAAACACTCTTTATTCTTGAAAGGACGAGTCAGCGGGCACAAACTGAAGCACACTAAATTCCACTCAAACATAAGAACATAAGAAAAACCATTTTGTATTGTGAGGGTTGTCAAACACTGGAGCGGGTTGCCCAGAAGGGCTGTGGAGTCTCCATCCTTGGAGATACTCAAGAGCCAACTGGACGTGGTCCTGAGCAACCTGCTTTAGGTGAGCTGGCTCTGAGCAGCGAGTTGGACTAGATGATCTCCAGAGGTGCCATCCAGCTTCAACTGGCCTGTGACACTTAACATGGATGTTATTCTAAACATGATCTCCTAAAACCTTAATCAGTATGGTCCTTCTCTGAAGCACAGCCCTGCTGCATGATCAAGTAAGACTCAACACTTGCAGCTGGGAAGACTGGTAGATGAAATGGCACAGCAGCAAAGCTAGTTGAATAGTTTTAGACATAATTCAATGCCCCAAAGCTTCCCATTGACTTCTGTGGGCCCCAAACTTGGAGATCCTCCATTTCTTTATACATCCAAGCAATTAAAATGACTTTCAGTGTTGATTTTAACAACTTGTGTGATAGGGATCTTTCAGCATTTAAATTCTGGCAGGAAATGTGCTTTTTTTCTAAGCCTTGTTCCAAGTGTTGTAATTCCTGCTTCCCTGTTCCAGGTCTTCTCCTGTTACGCTCATCTCTTAAAGGCACAATCTCCAGGACCAGAGGTTTGGCCCGTCATGAAGGTGTCGATGGCCTCTGGAAATACACATAATGGGAATTTTGTGTTCTGTAAACTGGATATTGAGAACATATTTGGGAAAACTGAGGTATATGATAGAGTTAACCATAACATCCAACTTGCTGTCAGTAGGTTGGGTGGAAAACTGTTTGCACAGGTAGTATATTTTGCCAGCTGAAAAGGTACCAGATGAAAAAATGAAGAGGTAGGTTTAGAACAGATTGCAAAACCTGCTGTCACTGAACATGCGTGCATCAGAAACTGAGATCGCAGCTGAAAATAAACCAGATCAAAATACACAACGGAGTGGTGGGGCAACCTGCCGGGCATGGGCCCCTGGGACAGGGAGCGGGGTGGCAGGGTGCAGCTGTGGAGGTGACCTGAAAGGCTTTGGTGCCACCAGACACAAATGTGTCTCAGCCTCAAACCCTAAGGGGAAGCTGCCGTCTCCTGCTCAATCCGAGCACCCAGTTTTAGCTTCTCCAGCTAAGACCCAGCCAGCTCTCGCTGGCACGCTCCAGCGGTGGCATTATCGCGGTGGGCAAAGCGAGTTATGCTCTGCTGGTTTTGAGCAAAATAGGGAGATGCTAACAAAAAGGCACTGGACAGGACTCTCATAAATTATTGTGTAATTTTAAGTCATGACATTGAAATAATGCTGTAAAATTTAGCATTATCTTCTGATTTCAGACTTCTGACCTGCTTTGTAATGACACTTCTGTGCACACTTCTCTTTTACCAACTGTGTAGCCCTGTACTTCTGGTGACTTCTAAGCCTGTAGTGAACAGCCGAAAACGCATGTATGTTACCTGTTGGTTTAACAAAATTGAACTGAAAATTACCATGGTAACTCTAGCATCATATGAATTAGCTGCCAATCTATGAGGGCATCACTGGATCTTTCTGGACTCTTTGCATTACAAAGATCTTGTAAGAAACCCGGGTTACTTATTGTTGTTATTGTTTTAGGATTTGCTATCTGAAGGAGTTCTAATCTGGGGCTGGAGAGAAGGCTATGCGGCTAAAGTATTGTGCTGCTCCAAAGCAAATTGAATTCCTTCTGCCAAATAATCTCCTTCCCCAGTAGGTCTGTAAGTAATGCCATTAAGATGTTTACATAATCCTTATATTTCAGTGACTGAACTTCTACTAGAGTACTTTGCAATTCCCTGTGTGTTATCTTTGTTCCTGACTAAGACTTTGGTAGCATAACAAGAATATCTGGGAGAAAGAGCAGTATTGCATAGCTTGCAGCTACTTTGTCCTGCCATCAAGTCCCCACAAATTAATTAGGTTTTACTCTCTTGAATGCTCTGGGAAACCAAGGCGTCTACAAATGCTGCAGGAAATAATAATGATGAACTAGTGGGTGGCTCAGTTAATTAGCAAAATCTTTTGAGTACAGAACATTAATAATGAATTTGCAATGGCAGATCTGATGTATGTATGTATGTAGAGCTATGCATTGCTGTGCAGAGATACCCAAGGTAACTCTGACCATGTTAGCTCAAAAAATAGAAGCAGCACAAGCATGTTAGGCCAGCCTTTGTAGGAGGGGTGAAGTAATGCACTTCTTACCGCTCGATCATCCCACGGTAAACTTTAAAACAAAACTACCCCAAACAGCAACAAATCAGCTGAGTACATAGGTATCTGTAGTAAAACAGATAAAGGGAGTGAAAAATATTAACTCCCCCGTTGGCTATACAATGATAATTATCTGTAATTAGCATTTTGTTTGTATTCACACATTAACGATTGAACATATTCTGAATACGTGGTAAATAACTGCTCCTGCTTAAAAACATTTTTCGTGATGGATACCCATTGTGAAATGACTGGTGCAGTCGTGCCCTTTGAGAGCTTTACTGAGGTTCTAAAATTATTTTTAAACTAATACCTATGACATTTCCAAACTATTACCTGTCACAATAAATTTGAAAATTCCAGAGGTAAAGAAAATATGGTATCAAAGTATCTGCTTTGCATTCATTTACCATCCCTTTCCTATTCCTTTTCCCATGTTTGCATTAATATGGGTTAATAATGCGTTTTACTTGCAGCAGTTTGCAATAGGAACGTGTGTTCCGCGCTTGCGTGGTGGTGGGGGTCACGCTGAGGAGCTGGGGGTGGCACCACACACCCCTCGGGCGTCGCGGCCCTTCTGCCCTACAAAACTTTTAGCGTTTAGGAAACCAGCCCCAAATGCTTTGTGTTTGTCATACGCGTACCGTGCCTGCCCCCGGAGGGGTCGGCGGCTCCCGTGTCGCGTTGCAGTGCTCCTGTGTCGGTGAAATGGTGTCGGTGAAATGGTGTCGGTGGGAGCCGCAGCTTTCCCGTGGTGACGTCCAGGGGCTCTTGCAGGGCTGAAATAACTTTGCAGAATCCAGCGCTCTTGCCGGTCTGTTTCTTTGATCTTTCTCACAGTTTCCTAAATGTGCAGCAATGTAAATATATGCATTAATATCGCTGTTAGTAGTAAAACTATTGGAGTTGAGAGGGTACGGCTGCTACGGGGGATACTAAAATGAGTATGTGAAAGGCAGTACCGTTCTACAGAGCGCACTCCGATGCTGTTTAACAGTGATTGTCTTACACAGAATAGAAAACTGAGACCAAACAGTATATACAGAAATAACTGCTCAAGAACAAATAATTTCTGCTGTCTACTGCCTCTAGGCATCTTTTCATTCCAAAAATTAAATGAGATAGAATGGCTGCTGTTTATCTCCTCTCCAAATTTCAACATTTTCTCAAGGCCTGTAGGCCCTCTTTGGACTTTTGGAAGTTTTCCTGTGGTTTTATAAAATGAGAGTTAAAGCGGCTATCAGTAGTGGATATTTCTAGGACCGGATAATTGCTAGCAAGGCATTTTGTAAGGTACAGCAGAAGAGGAACCTAGTCTCTGTCGAGCTGTTTGTAGGAGAATAGAAGAAGAGGGTTTAAAAATTCATGTTACTGGATAAGAATATTACTGGAAAAAGTAATCTTAAAGACTGCTTTATTCAACTTCAAGCATTCTTTCAGATCCTAACTGTGTATATGTTATAAGGGTAGTCCTGCTAATTAGTTTGCACACAGTACTTATTGCATGGCCTTCCAGAATCCCATGTGTATTTACCATTTATTATTTGTTAAGGCAAACAATTATTTTATCTTACAGTAACAATACCAAAGAAAAGATACTGGTACATTAACAGTCAGACCCCTCCTAGACAATATATGCAGTGAATGGTATTCTGGAATTCCTTTATGAGAAGTAGCTGTACTTCTCTCTGTTTTAAATGGTCAGTTATATCAGAATTTCTCTTCCCAGAACTGACCGCTTTTTGTTTTAATGCACAGTGTGTCAAGTAAACTAAAATTACATACTATGAGAAAAGACTGTTCCTTAGGGTAACATTCTTCCAACATGAACTCAGTGCTAGAATATGTATTTTAATGACAGAGAAATTATAGGCTGTCAAACAGTTATTTAGCAAGGCTAGAGTATTCTGAGTTTCTGCTGCCGTTATTACTGCTTTAATAAAAATACATGGAACTAAAAAGAAACTTTTTTTGAATACAATTTGGTAAAAAGAAAAAAGTGTTTCAAAATCTAAACATATGAACTGTAGAAACTGAAAACAGGGTAATGTGAAATACAGTTTGGGATAGCAAAGCAATTTAGAACGGGTGTAAAAATACCATCAATAAAATACATGCAGGGAGATTCTGGACTCTATCCCTACCCTGGGAAATAAAACCAAAGTTGAATTTCATGGTATAGTAGAAGTTTAGTGGCAGGGTAAGGCAGATTTATATGAGAATCTAATGCTGAACTTAGTAAAGCATTTGTACATGTGAAGAAGAGTGAGGAGAGACCATGGACGGCTCTGGTAGTGTACAAAATGCAACTGCAGCCTTCAGAGGGAGCAGCAGCATCTTCTCCTCCTTCGGAAGATTGTTTGCCATCACAGAGAGATTGGAGGGAAGGAGCTGCGAAAGGAGCCGTGGAGTTTCTAGACATGATAAGTAATAGTTTGCATTTTTCTAGAGTTATTCTATAGAATCTGACAGCTGCCTGCACCTACTCTGTTCACTGTATGTCATTATTAATGTCTTCTATGTATGGGGCTATCGCACCATTCAGTACTAACGTCAGGGTGTGTAAGACTGAAATTTGTATAGGAAACATTGAGACTATGTGACATTCAGTTTCTCTCACCTACTTTTCTACAGAAACTGGGTTCTTACGGTTTTAAGCTCCTTGTAGGCACTTCCATGAAGGTGACCGACGTGGGCAGATGCTGTACCACAGTCCTGCGCTTGGCCATGATGAGGCGAAGAGCAAGGAGTAGAGCAACGGTGTCTGTCAGGGAAGAAAGCTGCCTGGAAAAGGGCTGGAGGCTGTGGTGCATTATACCTGACATGCTGTGATGGAAAAAGCAGTTTTTCTTTTTGTGTATATCCCATCACAGTGAAAAGTCTCTAGAGACTAGCATTTTCATGCCAGTGAAATTTAAATGTTCAAGAAGATTAGGGATTATTTCTGAAGTCGGTTGGGTATTGGCAGAAGTTGTTTTGGTAAATATTTCATGCATTCAAAATAAAGACGTTATTTCTCCACAGAGAAACACACGCCTTTAACTTATGGAGAAACTTTTAAAACAAAGGGAGAAGCTATTATGTGCACATCAGTGGTCCCAGTCCCGTGGAAGTCTGTGCATGAGTTTGTCTTTGTGTAGAGGAGCAGTCCAGAAAGGGTACGGTTAGACACCAGTGGGATCCTCAGCTAGGCCTTACAAGGTCATCATAATATTTGGGGGAATGTTAATCAGATGGTAATGGGAAATATGAAAAATTTCAGATAATGAAAAGGGATGGGGAGAATACCTATCTTTTGGACAGAATATCTGCAAATACTCACAGCGGGCTGAACCTGTGTTCTCTTTTTAGTTTGCTTTTGGTCTCTACAGAATTATTTTAAATGCTCTATAAAATAAAGGAATTAGCAATGGAAGAATCATATTTCTTAAGAAGCTGATAACCATGGCTTTTAGATCATTTGGGGGATTTGGGGGATCATTTTGATTCATCTCAGAAGGGATAGATGGAGCTCTTGCTTTTTTCCTACAGCCTTTGTTCTTTATCTTATTAAGTGATTGAAATTCAGATTTCACACATACTTGGTTCTTCAATATATATTTTCATTAAAAGCTTGCCAGTAATGTAAGCTATGTATTTTTTGAGATATTCATTAAATGAGATTTTTAACAGTTTACATGATATTCTGACAGTTTACCAAACCTATCAGTCAAAAGCAGATGGCCTGCGTTGGTAGGATTTTTCTGTTATAATGGATATATTTTCAATGTATGTACTTCATTTATAATATATTTGCTGGCAAGATTTTATTCTTAAAAATCAGTTCATCAGCCCGTGATACCCTCCTACACTTCAGCTTGACGCCTGAACGCTTAGATGTCATCTGCAGTTCATTTCAGTAATGTATGTGATTATGCAACAAATTAAATCATGTCATCTATCAGTCCTAAAACACCGAAAATACAGCTGTATTCATTTGTCATTTCTTCATACCTACCCCTTCATGAATGTATTTTGCCATTAGACATCTGGGTGTCCTTGGCTTCGGCGCTTCGCCGTTTGGCGTTGCTGTTTGAACGTGGCTGTCAGCCATCTTGCCTCGAGGAGAGGCCGTCCCACCGGGCACAGTCTGGATGGGTGCACAGCCCACCCAGGAGAGAAGGGAGGGGAGGATGGGCACGGAGCG
Source organism: Haliaeetus leucocephalus (assembly GCF_000737465.1). Lineage (NCBI taxonomy): Eukaryota > Metazoa > Chordata > Aves > Accipitriformes > Accipitridae > Haliaeetus > Haliaeetus leucocephalus. Next base: position 7,858,927 of record NW_010972631.1, on the reverse strand, counting down.
ACGAGGCAGAAGGCGAGGAGGCCGGACCAGCAGTTGGCTTGAGGAGTGGCTCCAGGCCTTCTCCCATGAGCCGCCACGCTTGGGAGCTTGCTCGATGGGTTGCCTGCATGGCAGTTTTCACAGCTGTAAGAGCGGCGAAACAAAGCGCAGGATTGTGGCCAGGGCCCGGGTTTGTGAAGATGCCTACAGCTCTGATTTCAAGTGGGTTTCAGCCTGTTACCCAAGCTGGGAAGGTGGGAGACCCCAACGCTCATGCACAACGTGTGGGATGACCGAGGGAAGCTTGGATACCAGGGCAGAGCCACAGCCTTGCCCAGTGCCTCGCTGCAGGCAAGGGTAGTGTCACCAAAACCAGCGCCTGAGGGCATTTCAAAACACGGACGGTTCCTCCTGACTGCGAGGGTAACGTAGGCACACAGTTCTCAAAGACCGGGGCTCAGATTTTTCAGTCTTTTGTAGGCATCTGAATTGTTTGAAGCTCTTTTGAAACTTCTCCTTTTGATCTGATTGGTGTTAACCATGTTTTTACTATGGTCAGGATACCAGAACACATTTGCAGCATTCACCCTTGCAGATCTCCGTGGCGTGTTGGAGCAGCACGAGAAGGTAGATGAGGGGCTGGCTGGACCTCTGCACCATGCACTGCTAGAGCATGCTGGGAAAAAAACCACCCCGAGTAATCCACCATCCTGATAGTTTGCCCACAGATGACTGAGCCTTAGTCATTATATTTTTTCATTTGACCACGTCTGACAGTAATATTGGGCTCTGTATATGTGAAAAGTGTTGATGTCGTTCTAGACTTTCTGCAAGTGAATTTACATTGAGCTACATTTAGCTGCTTCATAGCATCCAGTTCAGGGCAGAAATGCTTAATCCAAAATTTAATTTATGAGATTAACTCTGTAAGGTAAAGAGGGGTTGCTGAAGGTTGCAGGCTTGGAGCTGCGTTAGGGAAGGTAACCGCTAAAGGTGGGTTTTTCTTCAGTCTGGTCTATGTGGTTAGTCCTCATGCACACTGGGAACAAGGGATTTTGTTTATTATTTCCATTATGGTTAACTATTGGGTTTTTTGCATTTAACATAGGTTTTGGTGTCCAAACCCAACTATTTCAACTGCTGGCTATTAAAACAGAGTATGGTTGAACTGCATGCAAAATAGCAATACAAAATTCTAAGTAACGTATTGATAAGGAATTTTGATCCACTCATTTGGTAAAAGTTGTTCTTGGAGCATTTTTTTTTAATTCAAGTGATCTAAAATTACAAAGCTAAAGTTATGGGGTTTGTTCAATGTTTTGAGTGTATCTGTGGTTTTTTTCCATGAACCATCCTGAGACATTGGATTTTTGCAGCAGAAAGGCTTGTTCTAAAAATAATTTTATTCTCATTCATCTACAAAGATATTCAGATTGTTCTGCTGTATTGTATGAGCTAAGTCATTCTCTCAATTTTTCTCTGTCTCATGGCTGTTCTTAAACTGGAATACTGATTTAGATGAACGTTGCTAGTGAGTGTGAAGAAATGTTTATGATTTTTTCCAAAAGCATCTCCTTGAGAAGAAAAACCCTGAGAGCCTCTCACTAACACATGCTTATCGAGAGGACCTTATAAAACCTATTCTTCACTGCTATTAAAAGCTCTGTCATAAAATGCTTTGAGTTTGGGAGAAAAGAATACTTCAAAACATCTATCACATCTAATTTAGCAGCTCAAACAGTTTACAGTTTGGATGGTATATTTAGATAGCTTCATCCCAAACTTAATTAAATTAGTACTACTTAATACAACATAAAGTACATTATCCTAAACCTTGTTTTGGACGAGCTATTACGTAGTGTTACTATTTTGAACATTCAGGATTAGGGTAGAAAATAGATAAAATATTAGTTATGTTTCCTCAGAAGAAAATATAACAAGTTTGGGGAGATGTTTTAAAAATTTAAATGGGAGTAGGATAGATACATGCCAGATGTTTGTCCAATGGTAAACAATTTTAAATTTATTACAATTTTAATGGTAATTATCTGTAATAGTAGCAATTTATGTTCATTCCTGTTGCTCCCTGTTCTCTCTATGAGAAGTCATTACTTTGAAACCAGTAAGACTGGAGAAGTCCAATATCAAATACAGTTTTCCTTACTTTCCACTCTATTCAGTATTACAACTGAAACAGACGTTGTGCAAACTACCTGTGGGTTTCTTGTACCTGAATATTATCACCTTCCAATCTTATAGCAGGTTTTTCCATTTTTTGCGAACCGACCTTTGTGAGGTTAATATCCCCACTCCCTTGTTCACTTCTTCTGGTAGGCGCCTCGTTCTCCCCACTGGCTCTCGTGATTGTAGTCTTTACCTGATGTTCTTCTCTTCTGTCTTCCCTACATCTCCTTTCCCTCGCAAAAGGAAGAGCGGTGATTCTTCTCGAGTTTAGTATGTTCTCAACTAGTTGATTTCGAGTCAGGGTCATTTTTGGGGTGGCGGGGGGTCACAGCCTGAGGTGACTCTCCTGGCTAAGCCAGGATCACCCATCCCAGCACCTCTGCCAGCCGGCCGGAGAGCGCGGTAGCTTCGTTGGGACACGAGGAGCTGGAGGGTCTGCAGCAGAAATAGCGTTGTACCAACGCGCACCGCATCAGTGAAGTTACCTTGCTGTAAATCTAATAAAAGAAATAGGTAGGCCAGGCCTGAGCTGTGTAAAACCATCTTGGCTAGCCAGGAGAGCTGCCCTTGAGACAGGAGACACCTTATTTCATTCTCACGCGGCTGCATCCTGCTGATGCTGCTGGGACCCGCGGTTTGGTAGACACCCAACATTCGTTTTCTTTCCTCGGTGTCTCCTTGCTTCACCCTTCCTTGCAAAACCAGGAGCGTGCAGCTTATAGTGACCGCGCTGATCAAAAGCAGGACTTTGGAAAGCAGCAGACCAGCGGGTGTTTTGTGGCACTTCAGCTAAGCTCAACCCTCAGATGCACACTTCCACTTCTGCCGCTTCCAGATCTGCTATGTCTGGATAGATTGCATGGGTTATTGTGAACACATTCTCAAGGCACAGGTACATAAAAGGAAAAATGCATGGCTGTTATGAATAGCCATGTTTTAAAAAATTCAACAGCTTAATCTCAGCATGGAGCATTGGTTTTCCAGAATCAAAAATAGTTGGAATTGGAAAAACAAGCTGCATTTTGCCTAATGCAACTTGAGAAAATTGTCAGAACAGATGTAAAAAATAAGCCATCGGGTAACCTGAGCTTGAGGGGGGCAACCGATGCAGACTTTCCTAAGATATTGCCACAGCTAATGTTACATTATGTAAATTAAAGCTTTCCTTCTGTATTGAAAATAATCATTCTGCTTTGAAATGTTACTAGCTTTTGCTGATTTCCTGTGCTAATAATATAATTAAATACTATTAAATAAATACTTTAATAAAACATATGAAATGTTTAGAAATGCAATACCTCTAATTTCAGAGTTCCACTAAAAGCCTGGAAACAAACTGTAAGCAACTGCTTTTACTTTAGCTTGAATCCTCTGGCAGCTGTCCCTTCTGGTCAGTTAGGTGCATTTGCCCTTTCGGTGTCTGAAAGCAAAATCTTTTTTTTCGGTCCTACAAAACTCTTCTCAGTCATCTGAATTAGAGAGCAGACAAGTCCTGGTTCATATCCGTTTGTCCTGCTCTAGTAGTGCACTTGAGAAAGTAGCTGAATTTATCATCAGATTTACCCTATGAGTGGCAGGGAGCATCCACGCCAAGCTACCACGTTTGCACCCCACATCTCTTTACAGATACCGTCCTGGAGACATTTCAGCCAAGTACCCGTCAGGTTGCACGCTTCGTACCTACGCCTAATGCGCAGCGTAGGGCGAAGGAGCCCCGTCATGGTTTTAAAGGTGTCTCCGAGCTGCCCGGGAACCCAAGGAGCTCTGCTCCCACCCCGGCAGTCCAGCAGGTTCCCAGCTTTCTCCTGCGAACCACGGGTGCTGCGCTGCTCAGAGCCTCCCCGATGGTGTCCCCCAGTTCCCACGCTGCCTTTTCTGCCGGTGGCACGTGCCCTTCTGAGGTCTTCCGCGGGGATTCCTGGAAGACAACTTTGCCTCCTTTTCTTTATGTAGATATCTTAAGTTATTCTGTTAGAGGCGCAATGCCCGGTGACCTGGGAGAGTAGCAGTAGTACTTTGGGGAGGAGGTGAGATGAGAAGAGAAGCCCTGGCAGGATCTACTGCTGTGGCTGTGCAACGTCCAGCCGTGGCCTCTGGCCTTCTGGATCTCCAAAGACGTGGACAGAACAGCTGGCAGGAGGACGCTTTTGCCACCCGAACTGAGCCCTGGCTTTTTACAGCGTGAAGAGGAAAATAGGCAACTGTACATAGATCGGTGTACTGTGCTTAATTCTTTAACTTCATCATGGCTTTGTGCTTGTAGCAATACATCTTACTGAAGATACTTGCTGTCCTTACTGCTTCTGCAATATATAAATGGTCTTAAGAGGGTTGCTAATTACACTGGTCTGCCTTTTGGGAGAGCGTGTTCAGCACAGAAAGCTGTATCTTCTTGGGGCGACTGTTAATTTCTGCTTTCCGAGTGATTTATTGTCCCTTGAATAATTAATCTTTGTGCTTAAAGGCAGGTATCATTCGTTTTGGTCTCTTCTCTTCCTTGCCTTAACTGAGTTTAAATGATGCAGCTGCTGCATAAAAGCAATGAATGTATGGCTTGCATTGCGCAGTAAGATATTTTACAGTGTTTTCACAAATTTGGGTATTCTGAATGGCACTTTTACAATTCCAAATACCTTCCAGTTAATAAACAAAATAAATAAATGTGCAATAAAGTAGTAAGCAGACCATGAATCTGAATCACTTCTTGTTTCTCAGGCTGAATTTTTCAAGGAAATTAGTTTATGAACTAGATTTTGAAGTCTGGACTCCATCAGTCTCGAGGAGAAAGAGCTGTAATTACATTCTCTCTCAATTTATGCTGTGTATCTGCACTCCTTTTTTAGAATTTTTCTTTTTGATTCTATTATATTGAACTTAATTTTACATGACAAGTAGCAGAATCATGCAGATAAGTAACAGAAGAAGTACAATTGTTCTGTAAAGACCCCCACAGTTTGCTGTAAGGTTATGCGTACGTTGTAGTCGCTCACTAAGCCTGCAGCTTTTGAGGGTGCATCAAAGCTGGCTTTAGACTCTTGGCTAGGGTCCTGCAAATGAGAGTTTCTCAATAACCCAAAACTCAGGTGGACTAAATTCTTGTTTTAGCTATTTTCATGGATTTTATTTTGCAGCTCACACTGAGCAACAAACTACTGCAATGGATGCCCTGTTTCCAGTACAGTTTTGTTAGTTTGGCCGTAAATGCACTGAAGTCCTAGGACCAGGTTTAGTATGGACATACAGCTTAGCGAGAAGGAAAATCCTCCACAGTTTTGTCTGTACTGTCTCACAGCTTTCTCTTTTGTGTTTTCTTGAACTCTGAAATATTGAACTTTCTTCTGTTACTGATGAAAAAAATGTATTATAGTTGCATATTAATCTACAGTTAATTTTTTCCCCAATGTGAAATCATGTCTTAATTCCACTGATAAAATTATGTTTTGTAATTTAAAAAATCTGAATAATCTCAAGAGTAAGATGTTTTCATATCATACTTACAGTATCAGTGTTTTCTTTTTGACATTAAGAACAGGTAAGGAAAATGTTCAGTGAATGAACTCCATCCTCAGTTACTGTGAAACAATTTGCCAAGCTCTTTATCCCTGATGGAGATTGGTTAGTTGTAGCAGCAAACTCAATGTAGAGACTTAGGAATTTTTGTCCTAACAATGTTTTTTCTGCCATTGAGTATACTGGAACTAGAATTCTTAATTTAGTATTATATCTATGTTTTTTTCTTTCAATCTTACTTCACTAATAAAAGTTGTGGGAGTTCTTCTGTTGAATTTTCATTTATTTTTTAGATGAAATGGGTCTCTTCTGAAAGTGTTCCCTTCTGTTCTGTGGTAGCAAAGTTGCTGGTATTCATGTCATGAACTTTTCATCCTCTTGATAGCTTTCCAGGAACTCTGAACCTTTGGAAATGTTTTAAGAGATGAGATGCATTTTATATAATATAACTTTTAAAACAAGGTTGTCTTTTTAGATCTTTATTTCAAACCTTCTTTAAAAAATCATTTTCTTATTGGAAAAGGAGAAGATTAGCTCAGTAATGGCATAGCTAGTTAACTAGGCAAGTTTTAATGTACAGTAATCTCCCATTTAATGAATAGCACTTAGTAGAATTAAATGTTCTCTTAAAGTGTGCTTCTCTGCTGTTCCTTATTATTAATGCCCAAAGGACTTGTGATACTATATGCTTATTCATAGCCACTGTTTGTTAGTTATTCTGCTTTTCTTCCATTGTTACAGAGGCTAACAGTGAAACGGTGGGGGTTTAGCATATAAAGCCAGAAGGGTGTATGTGGAAAAGAAGTGAGGTTTATACATCTAAGTAAGTGGCTTAAACCATGACTTCATGATGAAGTAGGATACAAAAAAAAGCTGCAGGGAAGAGAACAGACCTTTTTCTCCATCACTTCAAGAATGCCCCATCTCTTCGTTGTGCAGTGAGCTGGGTATGCACAATGGTGAGAAGAGCTCTAGATGGGTATACTGGCTGGCTGCAGTATAACTGGTCCCACCAAAATGCATCTGTGAAAAAGATAAGCGTGGTCATAATGTGACAGGGAAATGTTGACGGGAAATCATGACACGATCTTGAGGCTTTTGCTGGAATGTCCTCTGCAGTTCTGGCCACCCACGTCCAAGAAGGATCAAGTCCAGCTAACGTGTGCACAAGGGCATCTGGCAGAGTGATCCCGTACAAAATGACCGATGTGTAAAATGAAGCAGATGCTCAGCACTGCAATTTCGGGTTGCATTTATATTAGTAAAGTCAAGAGCTGGGGCACCCCTGTCAGCGGTCAGGTCCGTGCCCTTGGTCACTGAGCATGGGATTACCCATGCTGTGCAGTTGTTAGTGCTGTCCCATGCCACCCCAAGGCAATCCCCTCCTTCTTCTCTGCTGCTCGGCCCCCCATCCAGAGAATAAGCCTAGGTCTGTTTTGTTGCTAGCACAGACTGTATCCTTCTGTGCTCTTCAGGCCATATCCACCAGCTCCAGAACTGCAGACACAGCCCACAAGGTTGAAGCATTTTTTCTTCTTGCTACCTCTTGTCCCTTCCTAAAAGACTACTCTTTTCACTCAGCTAGAGTTCAGTGCTCCCAATGATGTTGGTAATGCACGTGAGCACTGGTGATCACTTACAAATCACTGCACCTCTTCACCCTAACCAAAAAATTCAGGCATACATGAAAAACTTACATCTGGTCTACCTGCAAGGAATGAGGGCTTCATTAATGTCAGCTCATGCTATTTCTGACACCATCAAAGAAAATGAACAAAATGTGAGTTTAATTATAGTGAACCTGTCAGTACCGTAAGAGAAATGCTGTTCTTTGTGTAGAGGAGGTGCAGTGATAAATCACAGTAAATAGTAAGTGCAGATAGTACGCAAGTGCAAATCACAGATATTACCATCTTTTTATTAGTAACCCATAAGATAGATAGCCAAAATGATGATATGTCTTTTATTGATTACTAATGAAAAGATAATATCCATGATCTGCACTTTATATTTAGCATGAGATAATTTGCAAATAAAAGATCTGGTATTCAGTAAAACTGAAAGGAATATTACTCTTTCCCTACACAATGGTTTTCTTAAAAACAAATTGCAAATCGAAGACTTTTAAGTTGCTAATATGTCATCCAAGAAATACTAGACTTGAAAGAGGATGAATAGTTTTAATTATGTGTAAATAGATTCATTAAGAGGAATGCAGAGGTCCAGCAATTATTCATTCTCTGAGATTAGATTAAGAATATTGTGTTTAGAGTCTTGTATCCTAATAGACCACTTTAATTTCTGTTTATACCTATTATTCTTTTTCAAATGCACATTAATCTTCTTCTCCATGAAATGTATCCATTTATCTAACAAGAGGAAATGTTATATGTTCCTAACTATTCATGCAATTATTTGAAAACAGTGGTAATTTAAACAACTTGCCGTTGTTGCCGTGAGTATCTTTAGACACTGTTGAGCATGAGAAATTCTCTGCTGTAGAGGAGAAAAATTACTTTATAAACCAGGGGATTATTAATGGCATTGTTATACACCTTGTCAGTGTCATCTGTTCAGATATAATTACTTTATTTCTAATGTTTGCTTTCCTGTGTGAACTTATTTAGCTGAGTTTTAGTTTAGCTTCTGATGAAGAGACCATTTACACAAATTTACAAGACACTTCTTGTATGTGATGCAAATATCTATTCTCATACACAGGATCATGTACATACACATACAAGTAATACCTCTAGCTGAGAGTTCAGAAACAAGCTAGAAAGTACCCACTTTCAAGTATTGTAATTGTGGAAATATAGATTGACAAGTGGTGATAGTGGTGTAAAGGCTTTCTGTTAAGTACTGTCACTCTTGATTATACAGGTGTAAATATGATCAAAACCAAGCCTGTTACATCCAAGCTTCTTAATCTAGGATAACTTTACAGTCTCACTGGCACATTAGTTTCAATTATAGTTCTTAACATATTCCCACACAGTTGCCTTGTATGTTTTTGTGTTTCTCAGGGGGCTTGAATATCATAGTTACCAAAAGACAGAAAACACAACACAGTAACGGAGAAATGAAAAGTATTTGGTGCCCCCAAACGGCCTCAGTTGAAGGGAAGCCATTGTAAGAACACTCACGTTATTTCCTTTCATTAGTCAACATTTTGTGTCTGAATTTCTTCAAAGATCTGGTTATACTGTAAAGTATCACAAGAAAAGAGACACATACACCCTTCTATTCTGTACTGCTGTTTTTGTTGCATCTCTCTTTCACACCATGCCAACTTGAAGTCCAGGTCCAGGCTCCCGATGCAACTCCTGTCTATAAGTGCCAAGTTCCACTTCTGAATACCCATAACTTAAATATAGCGTACGCGAGGGCAGTCAGAAAACTGCCAGAAACAAGCAATGGGATGGAAGGAGGTACCCAGAAAAAACAAATAGTCTTTCTTGGGTTCTAATTCTTAGAATTATAATTCTAGAATTCTGATTAATTCATCTTTTTAGTCAAATCTGACCACCAGCTTTGTACTTTTCCCATTGACCTTTCCAGGCCACTTGAGACAATACAAGAAGTATCCTTGTAATTGTTACCTCCCTTGGATTAACTGGCTGCATAGTCATCTGTTTTTCTGATGATTTTGGTCTCTTCCTCCCTAGTTCAGTTTTGGGTGAAGGTGCCCAAAGTGTCTTTTTCAAGTCTTTTTTTTCTGCTGCTGCCACATCAGTGGATGATCTTCTTCAACAAAGAGTCAGTCATCACCTCTGTGCTGATGACTCACAGCTCTGCTCCAGACCTACTTTCTCCTATCCAGGACCTATTGCTGTCATCTCTTCTTGCCCAGTTGTCTCTAACTGAAATTTGAGTTTAATTCATTTTTTTCCCATTCAATTGCTGTTGGGTACCTCCTCCCCTGATGTATACAGAAGCTTTATCTCTATAAACTAGCATGTTGGCTAATGGCCTTAGTGGTGTCTTTGACTCAGTCTTCTCCATAGCAACTCATTGCCAGACCATGACAAGTCTTGCAGGTCACCTCTCTACGTGATCTCCAAGAGACCTCTCTCTCCCTTTCATCCACTGACGTAAATCCCTTGTTTGCATCCTCACTGTCTTGCATTGTGATTACTGCAAAATCACTTTCTCTTGGCTTGACAGGTGCAGTTCTGCCTTTACAATATCCATGTAAAGTAAGGATGATACAATGATCTGTCCAGCCAGTCTATTTGGCAGTCTTACCCCATGTCCATGAATCACTCCACTGTCTCCTGTGTCTCTATTAAACTTGTCTTCACTTTAAAATCTGTTTCTTAAACAGTCTGAACACAGTTCATCAAACTTGTGGCTAATGCGCAGTAGTTGAGTTCCTTGATTAATATATACTAAGACAAATTATATGAAAAATATATCATTTTCTCATCAGTTCAAAGTTTTCACTTATGAGTCACAGGTTACCTCTTTGCATTAAAGGCTATCATCTGATAACAAAATAGGTGTAAAACTGAAGGAAACAACCTTTAATTTCAAGGACAAAAAAAAAATAAATAAAGAAAAATGTTTGGGTAAAACGGTACCGAAATCGTAGAATCACAGAAGCGTAAGCTGGAAGAAACTTCTGGAGGTCATCCAGTCAAAGGTCCCACTCAAAGCACAGGTATCTCCAACACTAGAGCATGTCAGCCATGCATTCGTCTAGCCAGGTCTTGGAAATATTCAGGGGGGCAGGTTTCAAGCCTGAAACTTCAAAGCCACAATTTGAGGTCACTGTTCCTTATTATGGCATCTGGCACTGCCAAGAAGGGTTTGGCTTCATGGTCTTTACAACTTCCCCTCAAGTAGCTGCAGGCTGCTATTAGATCACCCGTTAGCCTCCTTTCTGCAAGAGTGAGCAAGCCCAACACCCTCAACCTCTTTCTGCAGGTGTCTTGCTGTAGCTTGACCACCTTGGTTGCTCTCTGCTGGATCTTCCTTGGTTCCCCCACATCTGTTTTGACCTGGGATCCCAAAAGTGGATGCCATATTCCAGACGCAGCCTCAGCAGTGTCAAATAAAGGGGGATAGCAAGTTCCCCGTGATGTCTGCACTCCTTGTCACGTAGCCCAGTGTCCAGCCCTCTGCAGTGGCAGCGGGCTCTTGGCTCGTATTCACCCTGGCATTCACTGTAACCTCCAGGTCCTTTTTAGCAGAGCTTAAGCGTGAGGACGCTATGCTATTGCTTCATGCCAGCAATTTGCCATCTGTGGCAAACTGTATGATCAGTGTCATCTCGTCTCTTCATTTATTATGGCATATTGGGTTTTTTGGTTTGGTTGCTTCAATTGTCTCTGAGTTTCTTTGTAATGTGAAGCAAGGAAAAATGTTACAAGACCATTCCCCAGTATGTTGATCATAGTGTTCTTTGTTCCTTCTTTTCTTTTTTGGGTAATTGCTCTGATTTTTTTTCCTGTTTTCAAAATAACATTTTCATTAAAAAAAAAAACCAAATTAAAAAATGGCCCTTCAAACTTTATCTTTTTTTCCAAACCTACAAAACCAGCCCTTACTTAGTAATCCAGTTTTGTTCCATTGATTTAATTTAAAAAGGAATAGAAAATGATTGTTAGATTTTCTTATAGTCTAGCTGTAACATTGAGATCTGTTTTACTTATTTAATATTTGTTAATATGTGCTGTTGATGTTGGAAGAGCACAGTACATGTGTAACAAGTTAATACTCAACAGTAATTTCTTTTAGTCACCTGGCCAACTGTGCAGGAATGGGTTTGACCCTACTGGGATGATGGGAATGTCATGCCCTTTCAATGTTGTAAGCCTTGGTAGGCATGGTAAGGATGTCAGAGTGTTCCTGTCACCCCGCTTGCCTTGGATGTTCAGCAGTTTGAAGTTCATACCTGTAAGGGATTAGCACAATAGCGATAGTGCTGAGCTGTGATAATATAAATACAAGTAGACATTGATATTAACATAGTGGCACCACAGTGCCTTTGTACAAATTCTTTCTATTTATTTCCTTACCCCCAGAATCTCTGCATAGCTAAACCACAATTGTCTGTGCTTCTGTGGCAGGGGATGTGTCAAAACCCCACTGTTTGGCAGACTGAATTCAAGGAAGCGCAGGAAAAGCAGATCCCCAGCCATCCCTGTCTATCCTGCAAGTGGATCTGCAAGAATATTTCAAAAAATACATAATTAATCTAAAGTGTGAGAGGATTAGAAACAAAGTAGAACAAGTAGAACTTGCATTTTACATGTGTTTTATTACATTAGCTTTTTTTCGTATCTGTGGACTTACTGTGGATAACTTATTTTCTCACACTTGCTTATTTATTCAAATTAGTTTGCACTTTTGCAACTGGTTTTTAACTCTTTGGATCTATTCAAACCATTTGGGGGAAGCATTCCTACAGATCTGTGCTGAATCACTGTGTGGCTGATCAGATGGGACAGGCATGATGTTACTCGCCCAATTTAACAGCGGCACCACGCAAGCCTTTCTGCCACTCATGTTTCACTTGCATACACAAAACCTACTCTAGGTGCTGCTCAGCCAGTCACTGTCACCCAATATTTAAATGATTGTAGTGAACATCAAAGGAAACAAACTTGACTGAGGTTAATACTCCTAAAAAGCTTACAGCTTCTTTGTAGTATGTACCATTTTCTTTCTGTTCTTTGAATGTAAGCCACCTCTAGGGATCAGAGCTAGTGCCAAATAACTATTTTGGCTTTAAAATTACTTCCAATTATGTGGGCTGGAATACCTCCCTAAAAGTCTCCAAACAGCATATGTAATCACTACTTCATATTTCAATGTAATTTGAAATACCTTGGATATTAAAATGGAGTTCATAAGGGCATTTGTGATTGCCCTCAGTCACAGCACCAAAGATTGTTTTTGTGGATCTGAAAAGTTCTGCTTGCTGTAGGCATTCTGCTGCTGTCACTTCCACATATTCTTTGTGAGCTAAAGCACTAGAAAAAACTGATACTGCACATTAATTTTCTGGTTTTGCTTTGCACATCCCATATTCCGACAGTAATTCATCATGTCATATATTTATTTATTTAAAAAAAAAATTGCTAATGTTCCTGCTTTATGAGGGTCTTGAATTTTTAATAGCGTTTCCTCCTATTTTTGAGGCAGTGTGCCTTCTCTCTTCTTGTAGACCCATGTTTTTTAAATTCTATTCTGGAGTCTCAAACTTACTGAAGTGATTTCTGCAAACTGTTGGCTAGTATTAGGCATAAACAGACATTGCCTTTGTTTTGATTTGTGCTTTACAAAGCAAACTAATGCAATTAGTAATGTGGCAGGAGATTTAAAAAATGCTTACTGCTTACATATGCATTTAAAACTTTGTCTGAAATTTGACATTTTTAATAAACCTATTCACTGTAGCTGTTGCCAAGGAGAAAAAGATCTGATGTTATTTATCACAACTTTTAATTTTTTGGTTGACTCTTTTTTTCAAGTATATCTAATTCTTGTCCATCCATACAATTTCAATAACAAAACCCACTGAATATTAGCCATCCTAAATCTAAAATGTTACATTCTGCATAGTGAAAAAACCTTCACTGTGTTGGTTGGAGATCAGCCTATTTGGTGGATGTTATTTTTTCAAGGTAGGAATGCTATTGAAGAAACACAGAGAGTACTGTAGGCTGGCTCATCAAGAAGCGCTCATGTTGCTTCTTGAAGAGATGTTGCCAACGGCTCAACAAAGGTCGGAAGAGAAGAAAAAGTCTTCATCTCCGCCAAGGCTGAACCAACACTGCTTGGGGGTCCTAGAAAGCAGAGGGGGACAGAGAAAAAAACCCAAGACTTGTCCTCACGTCCTCCCAAGGTGTCGGTGACCATTTTCCTACCAATCCTTGGGTTACGTTCTTGTGAATAGCAGAGGAGACCATAGGCAGGATGGCTGGAGATGCTCCTGGGCTCAGGTTTACCTCTGCCGTGGCTGAGGGGTGGCTCTGCTCTTCATCTGTTGGTCGTGGATACGCAATTAGTGGAACCAGCCTACAGCAGAATTTTGTAAAAATTGGGAAGGGAAGAGGAACCCTGCAGAGATTTGTATCTTTGAACATGGCCAGGGAAGGAAGCGGGCAAGGGCACAGGCTTGAGCGGGGTCTGAAAAATGTTTGTGGTGAAATCTCAGTTCGGTGCTTAACTTTGTGCATTTGCAAAGTGGAGGTTGCATTAGACATGTTTCTGCATCCAGGCAGAGTAGTACTGAATTTTGGCATGCCTCTTAAGTTATTCTCAGTCTATAATGTCCCAGTGAGGTATTCTGCATGTTATTTAATTGACTTACCTACGTAAGGGTGCCTTAAGGTGCATCAGATGGTGACCTGTGACTTTTTACCAGTAGGTAAAAAGTAACCGTTACTCCCTAGTCAGTAAAAGCTGAATTTGGATGTTGCTTCCTTGCTGAACATCTTCCAGAAAATGTGGTGTTTGTACAGCTTTTTGAAAAAAAGGGAAAAAAACCGATGTTTCCTTTTTGTTTTTAGGAGTCTGTTGGTTGTTTCCTGTTTGTGGCTTTTGAGGCCTAACTAGACCAGTTACAGTTGGTGAGAGGATGTAAATGCACTTAATCATACAGAGCCCATATATTTCTGCAGCACTGCAGCAGGAGCTGAGGAGTGGAAAATGGAAAATACTAGAAAATAAGGCTCCAGTGTGGCCTGTCTCTTTGGGTAATGAAAGTATTCATTCATACATCTTCTCCTTTGCTGTGATTTCTTCTTTTTCTGACACAGAAGTTATTAAGTATTTGAAACAGCTGTTGCCTCCCAGTCTGATGAAGATTTAACAGATCAATTCAGTTGTTCATCTTGTGAGATGTCAAAAAGAATATTTGACCTTCTCCCAATGTATGTTGACTGCCAGGTTGTTGGTTTGCATCTGGCCAGGGGGTATATTCCCTCCAAACATACTCTGTCTGGTTGTATGTTACACCCTGCAAGAAATGAATCGTCCTTTTCCAGGGACAGGCAGGTGCCTCTTCTGAAAATGCCACTTATTGCAGCTGGAAAGGAAGGCCAAAAGCAGATCTTAACTTTTTGTAAGCACAGTATCCTTCCAGGTCAGGCTGGTTTCAGACACAGCCTAATGATGCCTGTGTTGTATGTGTGCAGTGTGTAACTAGGGGACTTCATTTTTCAGACCTGATAATGGCCACTCAGTTCATATTAACATGATTTGTGGAGGTTTCTTCCCAAGGTTTGAGTTTGGTTTTTTTCTCACAAAATTAATATGTTTTGTCAGCAGTCAAAAGCACAATTGTTAAGATTTTACAATATTTGGATTTATTTTGAAATCAGCATATAGATTTATACTATTCTCATGGTCTTCCCTACTTTTTCTTTCCTCTCCATTTTCTTTTGTTCTGTCCAACTCTCACAACCTTTTGCAAAGTGGGCAGATATCTGAGGAAAGCAGTTACAGAAGAAAAGCCCTTCTATTTTCTTTTGCAGGTTTTAATTTAGAATGGCTAATTCAGCACATTAGGGATGCTACTGTTTTAGTTGCCAATGAGGAATTAGCAAGTAATTATGGTAAGAGTTTGCCTTGTTTCAGAGACCAAGACAGATAATGATAGCTCTCAGAGAAGATGAAGATAATACTGCAATAATAGACTTCTTCCTTTCAGAGTTTGCCCAATTTAAAAATAATTGCTTTTGCGTTGGACTAAAAAGGTAAGTAAAAGGTACCTGCGAAGGAAGTGAGAAGTGGAAGTGACTACGTCATTGTAGTAAATTGGTATCATCCTTATTTCTTTAGAAGCTCTAGACTTGGGTCTATGTGAAGGAAAACCATCTTTCACATACAAAGAAACAGCAGAACAACTTAGATGTCAGGCAAAAAAAGAATAGTGTTGTGTTATTTTTGAATCCTTAGGTTCTTGTGATCCAGGCCCTCAGGAAAGTCTGCCCCTAAAGAGAAAACGAAATGAACCATCACGATTATCTCTGTGTGCCCCATATGTTTACTTCTATGTGGGTATTTAAAATATCCTTCTGTCCATCTGTGACTTATGACCATTTTGGGGGAGCAGAATGTAAGGTCCCTAGTAAAAAATTTTCTGTCTTTTAGAAACTCCAAAGCAAACACATTTAATGTCGCTATTAAGTTTGATCGGCTGTGAAATGTTATATATTATGGGAACCTGCATATTGCATACAATAGCATTTTAACATCTGCCTAGTTGCTCTTTTTTTGCTTTTTGAACTTGTTATCTCCGTGTACCAGCATGAAAGATAGAGATCAGGAAGAGACCAGCTCTGGCAAATTTGAGGCCAGTTCTAATTCTGTACATCTGCAATCACTTCTTTTCCTAGCTGGACGTACAATTACCCAGTGTAATCCCTGGCATCTCAGTCCTCGTTAAAAATCAGCTTTGCCACTAGAAAACTATAAAAAAGTTCAGAGAAATAGAAATTATTCATCTAAACCCTAGGTTACCAATCCTATCCACTGCTGCTAGAATGATTATATCTGCAAGTAACATGAGGATTTTAACTGCAAAACTTCAGGTTTTAAAACTCAAGTATTTTTGCCTCCTTTAGATGCAAATCTACAAGAACAATGAGTCCTGCTAGCTTAAATAATTTTATATATTCAACAAATTTGTGTACTTTCCTACAAAGAAGTCACATGCAGTTGTTATGCTCATTTTTTTCCAAGATACCCTATCATTAACTTTTTCAGTTTGTTTCTGATTTCCAAATTTCCCTATTTTTCATGCCACTTACCACTGCCGCTTATTTTCACTGTGTTCTGACCTCCTAGTTTCTCCAAAATAGCCAACAGTGTAACTGAAATGTCATTAGTGTTTGAACTTGCTTACTCTACCTTTGAAGTGGATCAAGCCAAAAGCATTCTAGCAAGCTTGAACATTATTATTTGAACTGCTCCATCATTGCATTGCAGGTAGCTTATTGGTTCTATTTCTCATCCTTCGTGTTTTCTCTATTCTGTAGATCTTTTTAAGTATGATTACTTTTTCTTAATCTTTATAACTAGCTCCTGTCCATAGCATCATTAAAAATTACTACCTAGACATGAACGTATTTTCCTGAAGTTATGTATCTGTTAGATATATCTGTTCTGTTCATCTTTGGATGAGGTTGTAAAATAGCAGGGGTGGACCTTTCATATTCTAGTACATCTTGTATCCAGACTTCCCCAACAGCCCACCATAATTCTTACAGAAGACCTACATTCCTCAAATGGCAAGAGACAGGACGTCCCAGGTCACTTCAACCTGTTACATGGTCTCCAATAACCTGCTTTCTAGTGTGCAGAGAAGCACTTGAAGATAAGAGACAAAAAGCTGTAACAGAAGAAGTCACCAAAGACCCAGACAATAATGGCAGCTATAAACATGTCAGCCTGATGGCGAATCGCTGATGAGGTAAAGGCTAACGGTAATGTCCAAATACAAAGACTCCCAAACAGAAGTAGTAGAAATGTAGTCAACTACAAAGGACATCCAAATCTAGAAAGATAAAGCTCCTTGGATACAGAAACAAAATGAAGCCCAAGCTCCTGGGGTCAAACAGAATCATTAATTTTCTAATTACACCATAAACTGTCATAGCCCTTTCAGTTCTCTCTTTTCAGCTCACATCGTACTTTGTTCACAATATCCCACATGATTTTGCCATAGTTACTAATGTACTTTTAGCATTATTGATAAATAACCACTGCTGCCTCCTCATGTTATGGTTTCAGACTTTAGTCTCATAAAACCTTAGCATGTCTTATTAGAACAAATAATGTTTAAAGATTGACAAATTTTGTCTTTGAAGTTACTGGAAAAATACATTTTCTACTACCTCTTTGCTCGTACAAAATTTGTACAAATTCAGAGGTTTTTGAGGCATTTAATCCTTATTCTATCCACATAGCCCTTCTTTCCACTTTTAGTTAATAGAAGATTTCTATGTTGATTTACAGACATTCAGAAGTTTTATAATGTCTGGGTATGAGAATGCTCTTTATCTGACACTGAGTTCTTCTATTATGTATTAAAATATTCCTGCAATACGGAACCAGACCAAAAGAATGTTTGTGTTTCTTGCCTACAGCATGTATTACTGGATTTAAGAGACTCAGGGAAAGTTAGGAAACCGCATTAGAAATGGGTGTACACTGAAATAGAATAGTAGGTTCATAAAGGAAATTAGGAGAACCTATAGCTGAGACTTGCCAAGTAATCTCTGCTTCTTTATAGAGGGTATAGGTTGATAAAGCTGAAGTTTTCCATGTAAAAGTCTTCATTTATATTATAAAGAAACCAAATAAATTTTAAAAATTTACATCAGGGTTTCACATATTTGTATGGATCTTGAATAATCTCGGCAAGGATTACCTTCACCTCCCCAATGATTTTTAGGTATCGCTGGAGGAGAGGAAAAGAGGACTTGTGGTTTTATTTTCTGTTCTTGTTAATTCTATTCTTATCTTCTAATATATTACCATATAAGATAGTGAAGTCCACTCCAGTAGCATTTTTTATGCTATAATGTTTACTTCTACTTTGTTTTTTTTATACAGTCTCCAAGCTGACATAGCCATTCTAGCAGACTATATTTTGCCCTATGTTAGGAAATATCTAATATAATTGATGTTTAGGTACCATACTGCTCAGCAGAAATGTCTGAGAATAACTCCAAAATGCATTTTTTAAATTGTCTCCATTCTTTGCATAATCAAATCTGACAATCGTATGCCCAGGAAATGTTCTTTCAAATGAATGACAAGACAAGATGTATGAATGAAATGTTTGCCCATTCTGGATAAATTCATTTTAATGGGACATTTTTGTTAAGATAGGGATATGTGAAAGAACTCCTTATACTAATTTATGGAGCCTGAGGAAAATTTACCTCTCTGTTTAGTCTATAGCAATTGCCTTCTTGAATGATAATTTAGCAAGTATTTCATAGTTTAACAAGAGTGTAGTTGTCACTGTTACTTGATGGGTCATGTAAAAGTGTTATTGGTGCCATATTTGTTGTACTTTGCTTCCTATATTCTCATTTGCTCAGATTAAAAAAGAGGTGAATTAAAGTTTTGTCTCTTGCCTAGCACTTCCAGTTTTTTTCTCTTACTTTTCTTTATATCTGTTGATGGGTATGTTGTAGTTCATCTTTTACTGCTGAGATAGGTCACTGTATTAGTTTTGAATATTTGATCTTCGTGAAGGATTTTATTTTTTATATACAGAAAAGAAAACTAGTAGACCAGTTAAAATCTCAAAGGAGTACTCACAGTTTGACAAGTAAGGATTGAAGACAGCTGGAAGTATAACATCTAATTAAATAATCTAATTAAATAATAATAAATTAATTCTGGTGCTCGGGCAAATTAAATATGAGATGTATAAGACTGGAGCTCATGCTTGGGGTGTTCTGTCAGAAATCTCTCTTTATGCCATTGGTGGAGCTTGATCTCACTGTAAGTAAGATTAATTTTTATTAATGCCATGTGTAACTCACCTTATAGCATGAATTCATAAATTCATATATTTAGTAATGTGCTTTAGTGTTATCAGCTTTTAAGTACAGTTTTGCTGTACCTAAAGCTGTTTATCTGTTTCACTAGTTGTTGTAACACCAGGAATTATTTTATGTTAAAGCATTACCTAGTCTATTTATCTTATTACATACACATAAAAGAATGGAGCCATTAACACCCTGAAGTTGCCAGATTTGAAAACACATGCTTTAAAAACCTCCTCTACCAATTAATTAAAAACTTTGAAACATTCGAACTCATTTGAAGAAAGATGCAAAATGAAAAGGAAAAGAGAGACCAATGCCTTTTGCAGGGTCTGTGAAGAGTCTAGGTCCAATTTTGATTTATGTGGATTATAGAATGTCAGTGGCGACTGCTGGTTGACTGCTACATGGCAGTGTGTTGAACTGTTCAGAAGTGCATTTTGGAATATTATTTTCAAGTCGATACATCTTCTATCTGCAATAAATGTGGAAAGGATTAGTGTGCTCTTGTTGTCTGAGGTTAGAAGAATAACGCCATTTGAGATCCAAAGAATGTATGAGGAGAAAATCTTGAAAGGCAGAACAATTTCTTTTCATCTTGCTAGAAATTGTTCCATTAGGATTATAAAAGAGTAAGTAAAATGTTCAAGTTCTATTGTATTGCAGGTTTTTGTACATATTCATTATTCTTTATATAAGCATGTACAAAGAGGTGGAACTAAAGCAGACTGTCTTGCATTCTAGCTGCTGTGTTTCACCAGCTGCACACTCATTTAGGCAGTATTTACCCTGGTAATGACTATTTTAATGAAATCACAGTCTAAATTGGTGGTATCAGGGAGCAATCCAGGAACAGCCAAATGATTTAGTACCAAATTAGCAGATAGAGAGGGAAGCACTGAGAAGTTTGCTTGCATGGTTCTTCAAATTTGTATGTTCTGCACAAATAATCAGACTGAAGTGGAAACAGTACGTAATCTTCCTCATCTCTCTTCTCCGGTATTCTATTCAGCAGAAGAATACTGAGCCCTAAACCACCTGAAACGAGGGGGAAAATGGAACTTGAGGTTGCCAGCATCAAATGGGCTTGAGAATTAGCTAGAGAGAGTCAGGCAACCTTTTCAAACTGTTGCAAGTGAGCAAAAGGTAGGATATATAGTCCCACTTTCAGGTGAAATGTTTTCACTAGTGCAGTTCCCTTAGAATGTCTCTTCCAAAAATAATTATGCTGCGACTTTTAATGAGTTCGGTCGACAGACACATTTCCTATCAGAAAATTTGCTTTGGGAGTTTCCTACATAAAGTAAGAAGAAAAGAATAAAAATTGTCCACATATATACATATAATAGTAAATAATCAGCCAGACTGTACTGGGGTATGTTACGTGGCAATGATACTCAGCTAGATCCCACCTAATTTTAGGTACATAACTAAGGAGGCTAATTTAGGGTTACTGACCATCTGCCAAGACTCTGTCCATAACTTACCAAGACCAACAGTCAACTCTAGCAGACCATTCAGACCTTAGCAGGACTGAATTTCTTTGGAAGGTTTCTCATTGTCTCTACCAACTGTAGTGGAGAACGCAGGGCAACCGTGCCCTGCTAGCCCTGGCACTCTGGTACCTGAAATTAGTTTTAGATTAATCTGGACTGGAATATGTTCTCATATGGACAAAGTCAAACTAGGTTTATTTAATGCACCACTGTACACTTGGTTCTGGTAAGACACTTTTATCTTGGTATGTCTTTATCTGAGGGACTTGTTAAATCTTTGCCTTTTGCAAAAAAATACTCCAAAGATGCACTAAACTAGAGAATAACACTAATTCTGATGAAGTTTGAATCTTAGTTTTCCAGTGTTGCATGCAGTGGGCAACAGACTTAGATGACTGCTCTCTGTTGAACTTAGAACAAAAAGGGATAGAAGAAGTGAGAGAAGACTGTTTACCTAGAAGGGTGTTTAGTCATGTTTCTATTGCTTGTTCAACAAGAGATAGCCTTGAATAGGATTATAGTGCAACATTTACTCTAAACTACATTTATATTAATCTAAAACAAAATGCTGCCCCACTTTAATTTCATGACAGGGGCAGAAAACTTCCTTGTTGAGTTATGGTATACGTGGGCCAATCAGCACTATGCCAAAGCAGAATTTGAGAGCTAGTAAAAATTACTGCTGTGTTAAATATGCATTGATTTTTGCCTTCTATTTCCTGATGCATGAGTGAACTTAATTGTGCTTCTCTTGTGTAAGAAGAAATTTTAGTAACACGAGTTCAATCACTGTATTGTTCTGGTAGTTGATCAAAGATAACCGAAAGCAGATTCTTCACCTTCACCATCTGAAGGTGATAATGATTTCAGCAGGATGGGTAGTTGTGAGCAGTTTGGTTGTGAGTAGTTTGATGCTTATTTAGTATTGGCGTTTAGTTATAGGCAAGGCAGAGGAGTGTGCATTTATACCTGGAGAACAGATAGTAGAATAGGTGTTCATTACTGTTTATACAAATGGTGGAAGAATTCTGATTAGCATTTGCATCCATTTTGTCTGTCTGCTTACACTGCTTTATGTGCCTTTTGTATTTCTTTCCCCAACAGTTTATCTGTACAGAGTAAAGGAACTGGTCTGATATCCTCATGTTACTTCTCTGACCTCTAGAGTTCCATATATCTTCTATATTTAGGATTGTGTGGTTTGCTTAGTGCCCAAACCATGAGTATGTGACTGTTAGAACAGTTGAGTCAAAAAAAAAAAAAGAAAATTTGGTATTAGGGCTAGATATCATAAGGATAATCTTAAACAATTTACAGATGTTATCTTGGAGCCTGGATAAACTTAGGGTAGATTTTCTTTCTGGGTTCATGATCATGATATAGTGATAACAGTCAACTGAGGTCAGGGAGGAGGCGAAAACAGTTTCTGGTGTTTCTTTACTTGAACTTCTTTTATAATTTTTCTTTTAAAAGTTCTGTGAAGGACAATTGGAAACCTGGGCTGGAGTTTATCTGTGTTGAATCTTTAAATATAAATACAGATAAAGGCTTAGCTCTCAAGGGTTATTAAGCAGTTCCAGTACTTTTTGCAAATGCAGGCTCTGCCATTCAGTCAATATATTATAGAACTGTTTGAATTTTATCATTGCAATACAAACATTGCAATATGCCAGATGTTTTCATTTCTAACTAACTGATCAGTGTTTGAGTCCTTGGGTGTTTGTAGGAAACAATAAATTCATCTAACCATAAATTCTTGTGATTATGAATGATGCCTTTCTTATAGTTGATGATTGATAAGCACGTTGATAGCTTGAAATAATGGGTTTCAAAATATTAAGTACTGAACTTCTGATAAGGTTCAGCAGTAGTTTGGGGTTGGGTACAAGCCTTGCTTTGAAAAAGAAATCACCACCTTCTCCCTTACTACAAAGAGCTCTAAATGTGATATTCCAATTGTTAAATTAATTTTATCTACAAATCAGCATTGAATGTTTTAGGGTGGTCCCTTCCCTCTACAAAAGGATTGAGAGGTGATCTGATAATGTGAAGTGGTTTAAAATTGTGTTTGGGTTAAGATGCCAATTCAGATAGTAACGGTAACACCACAGTTGAAATAGCCGTTACCTTTCAGATAGATACCAACATTGCCATGTCTTATCAGGGGGTTCTAAACAAGGTTCTGCAAATCTCATATGATTTGAATCACCAAAAAAACCACACATTGTAATTTTTTTTTTTTTTTCCCCAGAGCTGGAAGTGAGTTTGCGTTCTTTTCATGGTTTCAAAGATACTAAAGCTGAACAGTGGGTCACGAACATCTTTCATAATTCAGGCTCTAGACACGTGGCTTCATATCATTACTAAGCCCCATAACTCGTGATAGAAATAGAACCTTCCTTTGTCCATTTACTCAGTGATATCTTACTCCAGCCTTCCTGATAAAAAACTTCCACATCATTTCCAGTTTTCATTCTTCTTTCTTCAGCTGCCAGTCATATGATCTTATTATGCCTTTCTCTCTGAAGAACCGACTGGTATCAGAGGTTATTCTTCTTGTTACAGATCTCTAAACCTGCCTTTTGATAAGCAGTTCAGTGTGAACTTCCACTGAAGATGGATGATGTCACCTGCGTTTTCCAGACCTTGAGTTACTAGTGAGATTTTTAACCTGCTCTGAGGTCATCTGTCTGGAATGAATAAAAAATCTCAAGTTGCGCTCAGCCTTCCAGCAGAAAACATAAAGATGGATTCAGAAGAACTGTCATTGTTATTCCCTTTTTTAACCCGAATAAGGTGTCATTTCCACACCCCACCTCAGAAATAAGGTGCATATCCATTTATGATGACATATCCGTGTACATCATTTGATGAAATAAATGAACAACACCGGGGCAACAACCAGTTCCTGCAGGATTGGACTGATTAGACCCTCATTTATTACTGAGTCTGACAGTTAATTCATTAATAAGACTGTAGTTGTTGTACCACGATTTCTTTAGTAGTTTGACTGTTGTGAGTTACTAGAGCAGCATATAGGCTAGTATATCTAATCCTAATGCATCAGTATAGTTCCTTCTGTCAACTGAGCACATAAATTTATTAAGGTGATATGTAGTATATTCATCCAGGTGTAATTTCAGTGGAATGATTCTAACTAATATGTCCCTATTTCCATAACACATTTATTGAAGCCTGTATCAGTTATCCACTCAGGTTTGGCAGGGGGGTATGTGAGCTTAGGAGCCCTTCAAGCCTATAATTACCTTTGTCAGCTTTTCTGTTCTCTCTGGCACACCTCCAGTCCCCTGGAACTTGCTCAGTTTTTCAGGATTTATTAAAAATAAATATCAACAGTCCAGAGATATATTTATTTTTCAGGCCACAAATTTGCTTGGACATTTCCGTTGCTTAATTCAAGCGTCTGAGAGGAAGGGCTGTCTGCTAGGAGAGTATGGAAATGTATGTTTTTGAGAATGGTTTGGTTACCCATTTGAACTCTCTGACCTGTTTTAAAACCCATTTGGATATATAAAAGGACAAAGGCAAGAGCTGCTCTGCAGGGAGTGGAGGTTCACTCTGTCAGTGCTGCTCCAGTGGCCAGAGTGTCTGCGAGGCATCTGCGTGCATCACACCCTTCCTTGAAAACGCTGTACCTAACGCCAACATAGATAATATCAATAATTATTTTAATAAATAAGAATATAAGTAATATATAAATCATTAATATAGGTGTCTATGCTGCTGGAGTAGCAAGAAAAGATAGTGTTTAGAAAGTCTGAGAATAGTCAGGAGGAGGGAAGGGGCTAAAAAGGAAGCAGATCATTTTTGTTAATAAAATACCACTCTATTTCTTAGGTCTTAAAATAACATCTAACTTAAAAAGGAGCAAAAAAGAAGTAGCATTTATCCCAAATCAGAAGGAAGTGGATTTCCAGTCCCCAGCACTTCCGCTGGCCGTTCAGACGCGTGCATCCCCTGCGGAGCTGCACCAGGGCACACAGGGAAGTCTCCCAGCACTAAGGAACAAAACCACCTTCAGAGCAGCTTCATTTTCTCTAAGGCCTTCCAAACCTCCAGTGTTACACAGCTGTCCTGGTTCCAGCTGGGATAGAGTTAATTTTCTTCCTCGTAGCTGGTATAGTGCTATGTTTTGGATTTAATATGAGCATAATG
>NW_010972631.1:7761313-7833527 GCF_000737465.1 Haliaeetus leucocephalus | reverse complement strand
TGCTGGCCGGGGTTAAACCACAACAACAGCAAAGCATTTTATACTGAATAATGCAAAACTAGAAACAACTGAACTGTAATAGTATGCTGAAACACAAGGTTGGCTATATGCTGACCCTTAGGAAGGACACTGAGTCAGGCTTAATCATAGCACAGCAACAATAAAGGGAGAACTGTGACTCACAAGCCACTGAGCAAGGAGGTAGTGAAATTGTATATGCTTTTGGGATAACAAGGAAAGACAATATTTAGAGCGTCTGAGCCTCAGACTCTTAAAAAATTATCTGGAAAATGTGTGCATGCACACAAAGTCCATATTATGTTGTTAAAATTAAATAAAGAACATAAAAAGTCCTGTGGACCCAGGTTGCTGTCTTCAAGAACGAGGGGAAAGCATCATGGTCCTTAACCAAAGTAACTGTGGTAGCAGGTGGAAGTGACCAAAATTTTCCTGCTTATTTCACTAACCCTTAAACCTCCACACCTTTCAGCAAAACTGTATTTCCCAAATGCAGCAAAAGTGATTCTGAGTCCTGAATCAGATGGCATCAAATTCTCTCCACCGAAGTTTGTAGTGAGCCCATGATGTTGCCAACGGCGTAACTTACGTTAGGTCTTTCAGGAAGATGTGGTGAAGCTTGAAAGTCATCAAGAATTGGAAAGTGGTTTTTTACCTTTTATTTTCTTGCTGTGACTCCTCATCCTTTCTAACAAGAACTGTTCCTTACTTCTGGTTTGTGTGGGTGCAGTTTCCAGACTTTTGTTCCTGACATGCCATTTTCCACAATGTGGAACTCCACAAGAGCCTCTGCTTCGCTGCACCCCATCTATGAATCTCAAAATGAGAGCTATGTTCTTGACCTCTGCTCCTCAAGGAATGCTTGGCCAGTGCGAAAAAAAGGAATCTTTCATTGTGTGACAGCCAAAGTTAGCGGGACTTGAGCTCTGAGAGGGGAAGTGCAATGATTGCTCCTTTGTAGCACATCTGTTTGGCTGAAGGAATTCTGCTGTGTTTCCATTTCTT
The DNA here is from genome assembly GCF_000737465.1 of Haliaeetus leucocephalus. Lineage (NCBI taxonomy): Eukaryota > Metazoa > Chordata > Aves > Accipitriformes > Accipitridae > Haliaeetus > Haliaeetus leucocephalus. The sequence continues at coordinate 7,832,504 of NW_010972631.1, read as the reverse complement.
ACAAGAAGTGTCCAGGGCAGTGATTGATCTTGCCAGCTGAAATCCGCACATCTGTTGTTTAAAATGTGTAAATATATACTTGCATGTATCTGAGCTATTTCACTTTCCAAAGACCATCGCAGGGCATATCAGTAATTTGCTGAGAAAAAAGTGTCAGAGAAAAAACTTTTAAAGACGTGAAATACCTCCCACCTCAGCTGCTTTAAAACCCAGCGGTGCAGATCCTGGGCAGTACCCGACCCTCAAGCTCCCACACTCAGCACCCTGTGGCACACAGGTACAGCACAGGCTGAAGAGCTCTGTAGTACCTTGCTTTTGCCTCTGAAGAGATTGAATACTCAAAACTAGTCTCAATATTTTTGGCTAAGTTAAAAAATTAGAATGACGCGTTTTGATAAATTCAGTCTCTCTTTAAAATCCCATCCTTCTTTACCAAGTAAACTCCCTTTATTCATATTTTTCAGTTATTTTTCTAGCATCGTTAGTAACACCTTCTATGTACGCTATTTCTATTTTTAGGGTTTTTTTAGTAAAAACCACCATTTCATTCTTCTGGAATTGTCCTACTATTGCAGATGTTACTAAAACAGAACATCTGCACGTTAAAGTTATTGGGGTTTTTGGACTCTTGTCCAGACTAAAAGATGCATATCCAGAGTAAATATTTTCTAACCTTTATCCTAAAATATCAATTTCAACAGAGTGGAATGAAAAGTTCTGTTTTATGAGTATCTTCTAAAATAATCATTACAGAAACTAAATCGTATCTAGTTTGTTGTGGATAGGCATTGTATACTTATGGACAACTCAGCTGAAACTGGCATCTATATTACTCTGCAAAAGGACTGTCAGCAAATAAATAAATAAATATAAAATCAGGTTACTATATTTGTTAGGAATACAGAGATGTCTTTCTTTAGAAAACAGACTATTTGTTAAACCAGCTATTTTACTATGGATATCAAAATGAATAACCCACAAGAACAGTGATTGAAAAACATATTTACTTTTTTATTTTGGGGCACTCTACCTCTTCAGAGAACTAGAATTTTGTGTAATCACAATTACTGACAGTTCTTAGTTCAGTAAAACTGAGTAAAAAATAACTTCAACTACTGCAAAAATCCTTGCGTTTTTCATTTCACTTTTTTCCCAGTTGAGTTGATCCCACAACTCAAATTTTTGTTCTGGAATAAACACACAGAAGTCACATTTTGAAATATAAGCAATTTTGAAGTAAAGAAACTATTTTTCTGGGGAGAAGGGAAAAAAACCCCTGCATTTATTTTAAATACGCTTTGGATTGAAGAGGTCATTCAGCTGTAGCTATTATGTGAAATCTGTGTCTGTGTTTAATTTAGTTTCTCTGGCATTTATAAAGTACTTGACATAGTTGTACAGCATCTAACTTTGGACTTGGAAAACACCAAGTCTACTTGAAATTCTTAATTAAAGTCTACTTAAGAATGGGATTCTTTGATACAATTCGATAGGAAGGAGAATGTCCCAGTGTATTCAGCCCCCTTTACCAATAAACATTTTGATTGCTATAATTACTGAAATGCTTCTATCAAGTGTTCTTCTTTACAGAGTCCTCATATAAAGTAATAATTATTCTGTTGGAAAGGAGGAAAAAAGGTAGTAAACTTCTCTAAATATAGTCCTGACTTCTCTGTGTGGCATTTTCAAGACCTTTATTAAATGCCCTGCTGCACTGAAGTCCTGAGAGTCCACAGCTCGTCATACACATGCTCACGTGCTCAGAATCCTTCAGCTACTTCTGTGGGCATAGAAGGAGGGTTATTAGTATTTAATTATGTATAACATCAGTTTTAGAAGCTGAGTTGAAGTTATATTGGAAAGTGAACCAGAAAAAGCATTTTTGCACATTATGTGAGTGGACGTACCTTATGAATCTATAAAGCAGATGGCTACTCTGCAATCAGATGAATCAAATATAGCCCTCAACAGCTGGTGATTAGACATGAAGACCCAGTAAGAACTAATTCTTTTGGCTCTCACAGACAGTTTTTGTTTAATATTAAAAACCTCTATTTAAGGCTGAACAAGTTACCCTTCAATTCACTATCCTTGTCAAGATAAAAATAAAGATCCTATATGTGAATTAAAATGAGGCACCTTTTAGGATATTTAAATCCTCCAAAAATAGTCCAAGATTCTGACCACAGCTAAATTCTTATTTAAAGTCCTTGAAGACTGAATTTGTGTAAATTATTTTTAACTTCCTTTGTTGTGCTGATTGTGCCCCCTTGGAAACGATTTATGAATTTGTGTTGAATCCTCAAATAGATTTGGCTGAAATATCTTTGAAAAGAGTAGACACCTTTGAAAAGATGAATCATGCCATTTCAGTGGTTTCTAAAATAAATGTTTTGGCTTTTCTTTTTGAAAGAATGTGTTTTGAAACCAAACAAAATTTTAAAGGCTTTGAAAAGTGATTAAGTAACCCAAGAATAAAATGAATCACGTTATTGACTGAAAGTAGGATAAAAAATTGTGGTATTTTCCCATTTGATTTCATCAACTGGGTGAAAAAACCTATCAGAATTTCCATTTGGAGTCAACCAGAACTGCTTTTTCCTCTAGTCTTGCTTTGGTTTGGCTGCCTGTATAAGTCCATTATTTACATAGTATTACTTCTGGGTTGTTGAGTGTAATTACCACCTCCTACAGTTAACCATGACATATGATCATTGGAAACTTTCTTGTGTATGAACTCCATCTTCAAAATTGCTTAGGTTTTCTTCACTTCCCGCTCCCACTGAGTGTTTCTCAAGTTTGATTAGAAATCTCATTTTCAGCCTTAATTTTCATAGGTAGTTTATGATCATACAGTTTGTACAATGTGATAGCATTGATTATTGGTTAAATATGTCTTCATGATTATCCCACTCATGTTTAGAAATAAACCATATCCACTTTCAGCTCTTGCTTTGATGGGCCAAACAAGCCAAGCTCTTTCAATTTCATCTTATGTTGAATACACTTCCATGACTTGCTCATTGAGTTGGGCCTTCTTTGCTCTTGCTTCAGATTAATTTCTCTTTCTTGAACAGTGGCCAAAACTGTACACGGTATACAGGATGTAATTTCCAGACAGTGCTGCTAATATCACCACGTCTATACTGGAAATACTTCATCTATTAAAACCCAAGGTCATATTTAACATTTTTTCCACAGCAACCTGACACTGATGGTTTTTAGCCATTCTTGACCCACCCATATGCCTCTTCTTTCTTCTCTGCTATTTCAGTTGAATAGCCTCAGCTTAAAGCCAAAATTATTAATAGGATGTAGTCTTTTAGGACTCATATCTAGCTCCTGCTCAGTGGTGGGATATTCCTGAATTGGCATTGACATGTTTCCTCTCTTTGGGAAATTGCTACTTTCAAAACTGCAAAAGAAACCTCTGGATTTAGTCAGCTTTCATCTGTCTAATTCCAGGCAGCTTTTATACATTTCCCTTCTCCTTTATTTTCTTCATATATGTTCCTCACAGATACGTTCTGGATACTTACAAAATACTGAAATCTTTTGCTCCAGCTCAGACGCCCCCTCCTCCCTTTTCAGAGAGGTAAAACTCCACTGTTCCCTCGACATGACTGGCATTATTAAATGTCTATATGCAACCATATATTCATTTCACGTGCCACTTCTCTCGGTGTTTTGTAAAGGTTACCAAAAGTACTAGCTCCATGATGACGAGGGGATCAAGCTTTGCAATTGCTTCCATGTCAGATGTGGTGGTTTCTGAATGTATTTATCATTTCCTATTAGTCATGCTATCTTTCACCTTCTGTTCTTCTGCAAAAAATTTATTTGGAAAACAAGTCAAATAATAATTTAGGTTTTGGCTCATTTTAAATTGTTCAACATTGACCTCCTTATCTCATCCCTTGTAAGTGCGCTTTGTCATCCTGTGTTCAGACAAGTATTTCTGCAGTGGTACCACAAGGTCCCTCACATCATGTAGAATACAAACGCCAGAAGTTTTTAATCTTTAGTTTAATCAAATTCCACATCCCTGCTCCATGTTCTCATCCCTTTCGAGTCTCTTCTTGGTTCAGAACAGATCTTCTCACTCATCCCATTCTTACATTTTCAACTTCTGTCAGAAAACACTTTCAAGCCTTCCAAATTACACGTTGCAGTTGCAGTGTCTTAACGTACTCCTTTGCCAGCTGTGTGACAGGGAGCAAAAATCTTGAGCCCAGTTCAGGTACCTTAGTGTGAAAATATTGCTCTTTTTTCTGCTAATTTCTTAATGTCTGTGTACAATACATGTGTAATTGATCTTTATTATGAGTTGTTGATGGTAAGGCTGGCTAGATTTTAGGGTTAATTTGCACAGGAGTGAATGCCACCAGTGAGTGGTACTCCAGATGTGTGCATCTTGAACTCAGCAGTCCAGCTGCTCCGACAGGGAGGGGGAAGAGCAGAGGGGCAGTTTTCCTGCTCCATATTTTAGCCGGCAGCGTTTGCTGTGGGAGTTCTTCCACTCCTCAGCAAAGACTTGAGTCCAGAAACCAGTATTAGAAGATATCTCTCTCTCTTACATCATGTAAGTGACTAAAGCCAAGTTGCATTTAGTCTTTTAATGTAAATACCTCCATTTAAAATTTGAGGCACTTCTCTCTTCTTCATGATTCCTTCTGCTATGTGCAGATTTTAAAAAACACTGAATAAATTTTGCATATTGGTTATTTTGGGAAGAAGATGAGTAAAATTAAAGACACTAGACAGATGTAATATTCTTCAGTAGCTGAAGTCATAAATTTTGTGCCAGGCTCCCTAAAGTATCCCTAGTAAGTACAGCATCCCCAAAAGTGTTAAACTGTGGGGGCACACAACCTCTTCCATGGAAAGGCTAAATGGTCCCTATATCTGTATGTTTACATCTGTTACATATTAATATTTCTATGTATTCTGTGGACAAAAACGTAAATGGTTTTCTCTGCAGTGAAAGAAACTGAAAAGATGCGTCCTGGGTGTTCGCATCGAGGGTATTCCAGCCACGAAGAGCTGGCGTTCAGTCCCCAGGACCAAGCTTGGTTCGGGCTGCAGTGAAACCCCCAAATTCCCATGTTGTGAACACTAGGTCCTCAACACCAGCTGGTTTGCTCTTGCATCACGTTGTTTGCCCATTGCGCATGTCAGCAGAGCTGTGGTTCAGCAGGTGTATCTGGTAAGGAAACTGAGGAAAGGTGTTGTCAATGTGTGTCAGCGAGAAACCACCCCTTGCTTCATGCTCCTCAAATGAGTAACGGCACAAAACAGAGGTCCTCATTGCACATACCTGTGAACAGTCATAAACCGAACAGTTCTGTGAATGGCATGGTCTGTTGCTGAGCAGGGGAGGTGCAAGATAAATTAATGAAATTGTGACTTAAACCATACTCCATCCTGCACCCATCCTGGTTTTAGTTGCATCTTTGACAGGATTTATTTCAATTTTTTTTTTATATATCATGTCAGATTTATTGCTCCAGAAAAGAGTTCATTTGTTTTCCTGAAGGGTTAATAAACTACCTGTGTATTAAGTTATTGAAGATATTAATTTAGTCCAAAGCATCTCTGAAGGCTAGTTTAAAATTAAAGGGAAGGAATGTAAGTAGCATGCAATAAAGCACGCAGCTCTCTCAAGACAGGTACAGTATTGACACTAATAAAATTTTCATTTCTTAGGAAGGGGAAAATAGTTTAAGATACAAATACTAAATTAATCATAAATACATGCTCTATATGAAAATCTGAGCTGGGGAAATCACCTCCATTTTGTCAAGTATTGTACTATTTTTGGAGATTGTATTGGTTGGATATATTAAACTACTGTTCTTGCATTGCTAGTTTCCTAATTGGTAGTTACTTTACACATACTGACACAATGATAGTTATCTTGGCTTGTCACTGAAAGATTGTTGACTGGTTACGTACATTTTATCTGGATTTGTAATTTGGTGGATCAAAAAACTGGAGTGTGGGTCCCATCCCCCATTGTAGGGAACTTGAATAATTCCAGGAATAGTTTCATGGAAGTCAGTGGGACTGGTCAGGTGAGCGTCCACTCCTCGATACTGTTGGTTCATCATCTGGATGAAAGCTAGGAGAAATATCCTCAAAGTCTGCTTCAGCTAAACATTACTGAATAAGTACAAATTTCTATTGAGCATTAGCGGACAATATGAATTGTGCAGTTTTGCATGTATGTTTGCTTTTTCTACGAGTGCACTGACAATTAGGCTGTCGATACTAGGATGACTGCAAATATGAACACACTTCACTGTAGGACTGTAAGGGACTGTGTTAGCATAAATGAACATTTTGTTGCTTTTGCCACCACACGTCCCCCTGAATACACTGCTTGCTTTCTGAATCTATGAACACAGCCAGATTCTCTAAAATGTGTACTATTTTGTGGCAATAGAAAATAAGCTTAATACTTAACCACACCGAGGATGTGTCGGCCTTGAAGGGATGAGGTATTATAAACACCATCACCACAGACAGTTGAAAGAAACAGTGTGGGAGTCACAATTATGGGTTCAAGAACCTATTTTTCTTTTTTCTCCCACACACGCTCATCTCTTGTCATATGCTCTTTCAATAGTTTGCAAATTTCAAGTGTTTCTCAGAATGTCCTTCTGATAAGGAGATTAATATAAATATTAACAGCAACCCAGAATCCGTTATCTGCATTTGTTCAAGGCTCCTCCACAAAGCAGAACTGCAATAACTTTTACATGGCAGAGAAGAACAGCCCAAGTTAAGGCAGAGATTTATGTGCTGACTACCAACGTGTGAGAGTTAAGGCCATGAAGGAGACATTACTTCAAAGAATGCAGCATACTGCCTGTGAACCCAAAGTACCCTTTTGAATTAAAGCACCTTAATTTAAATAGGTTTATATTTAGTTTGGTTTCATTCATGAGAATGGGATAAGTGCTGGATAGATTGTCTCTATTATAACTGAACAGAAAATTTCCTCCGTTATGGATGCCCTGTTTCTTTCATGTGTTATTGCCTTCTTCAGGAAATGCTGTAATTAGTACATTACAGGCCTTTAGGATGTTAAGAATGTTCAGCATTTCTCCTCTGGACTTAAACTATGTGTGTTTTGAGTAGTTCAAATAAGGGGTCTTCAGAATTTTTTACATGAGCAAAGTAACGTTATTTTTCCTAGGCTGTGTGGTTTCAGTTCACATGGCTAAAGTCTTATGTATTTCTGATTAAAACAGAATTACTCTCTAGTGACCCTGTCAAAATTAAAACAAGACACCTTCTCATGGAAAATGCTTGATATCTTTATTCACAGTCAATAATAATTGTTGCAATCAGTAATTAAAAGACAATTTTCCTGCATTCCAGTGCCGCAAGCACCTAACTTCTCTTTTGAGCAATAACTTTAAATCTAAGAGGCAATACAGGGTTGCATTTTCTCATGCCTTAGCTCCAAATGAGCCATTAGCATTCAGCAGCAGATAATTTGGCCCTGTGAGATGCGGTTTGCTTAGAGAACGTTTGCCAGTTAAGCAAAATGAGCCTCACAGTTGTCAACAGTGCACTGATAATGTAGCAAGTGGTTTTGGTGAGGTCATTGGCTCTTCTAGGAAATAATAGGTGTCTGAAGAACACAGTCTGACAAATCTGTACTTGGCAGGATCACGTGCAAAGGAACAAGTCAGAAATTGGAAGTTGGATGATGAACCAGAAGTAAACCTAGTCAGTTTTATATGAAATATTCTCATCATAAGCTCCAGTCAGCCCAATGTCTGCAGTCAACACAAGCCTGCAATATCTGACAGAGAGAGTAAGAGCCAGAACTTGCTCAGACTTGCAGTCTCATTGCTAATCTGTGTCAGTAATGCTTGAGGATCAGAGTACAAGATACTAAAGAGGCATCATAGTCAAGAATAGTTGTCATCATCTGGAAGTCATACAAAACTGGTCACCGTGTCTGTACTGCCGGTTAAATCTTTTATCGTCATCTTTTAAATACTCAGACAGTACCTGTAAGAAGAGATCCCTTCATGTTTCCCTGTTTGTTTGTCTCTCCCCCTCTCTGTCTTCCTCCATTTTTTTTATTGGCATAAGGAACTGGAAGCAAGACAACTCAGGGGTAGAAGAATGAAGAAGAGTAGCTGCTAATTTGATTGAAATGGGAATGTGGCCAGAGATCTGAGGAAATAATTACAGCAATTGTTCTGAGAGGCCTTAGGCTGTCCTCTTCACGCCGCAGAAAAAGCCATGCAAGGGGCAATTGAAACCCAGCTCAGCTTAAATTAAGGTAGCCAGTTCAGGAGGGATGTCTGAAATGTTTCACTTAAATCACCAGCACTACTTTTAAAAGAAGAGAGGAAACTGGAGGATACATCTAGCTTAATAAATTTTTTGGAGTGCTATGACATAATATTGCAGTATATAGTAATCAGAAATTAATAAAAAAAGAGTTGTCAGATCATTGTACCATTTTAAAGATCTTGATTTTGTACAGCTTTAGAAGAAGACACAAAAGACAGAAAGATGGAAATTACTGTTCTGAATCTTGTAACATTTCAGATAAAGTGCATTTTGCTTAACCTCAGCTCTGAGTTGAGCTCCCTCCTAGTCCATGGCAGGAGAGATTTGCAGTTCTTCCAGTGGCTCATAGACTGGTTTGACATTACAGAAGCGTGCTGCCCTCTTTGTTTGGCTGCAAACAGTAGGAGAGCTGCTAAGTCTTCAACATAAGAACCACTGAGAACCATTTCATCCGGGCGATTAATTTCCTCCCTCTGTGTCGCAGCCTGGCAGCAGAAACCACTGTGATACCTGTGTGGCTGCGGGGATGGTGGGCTGCTGCGTGGAGGGAGGAACGGAGGGCAGTGAGGGGAAAGCTTATAGCCATCTCGTGTAGCTACTACTCACTTCTTCATGTCAGATGGTAGCTTCAATGTATGGTTTTGGAGGAATCAACACTAGGAGATGTCTGTGTCCTGGTATTTCCAGCGAGCCTGGATAACATTAGACAATAGGACTAACCTTTAGATAGATGAAAACTAACTGAAGTGAATACTACCCTTTGTGCTAAATCTTTTTTGGACAGAAAAATGCATTTTTGATTAAAAGTTTTGGGGTTGGTTTTTGGTTTTGTTTCTTTTTTCAGAAAAAATGCTGACCTTCCATGAAAGGTTTTGGGTTTCCATCAAAACCAAAAGTTTCTGAAACCTTCTCAAGAAAAGCTGCAATGTTTTCACTTGGCTGCTCTGCCATATCATCTCATGGAATTTATAGAGCAGTTTATTTGTGGTCTCATCCTCTAGTCAATACATGTTCCTTCAAACTCCTGTTCTCAGTTTTCAAAAACATAGTCCGTCAGAAGGTATTGTGGCACTGGGGAATCTGGCTTATAAAGGAGAATGGAAATGAGAGAGATGGGAGTGACACTGATGAGCAGAAACGTTTCCTTGGGGGAAGGCGGTGACCAACTTCTGGCTAGCCACAGTCATGCCACATGGGGCTAAATTGTGTCCTGGACAGTGAGTTTATGAAAAAAAGATTAAAGGACAGAGATCTCCTCTGTCATAAAAGATGGATGACAAGAGAAAGCTTTAGATCCACGTTCCCAAAGCAATGACTAGAGAAACAGATTAAGCTCGCAGCAAAACTGCTGTTCCTGGGAAAGAGAAGGCAGACAGGACACCGTTCCTTTGCTGGGATACTCACTGTTTGATCAGAGCCTTGTCTGAACGCTATCAAGATACTCTTGTTGCAATTAAAATGAAATTAGATTTAAAACTTTTCACCTGGACCACGTTTTGGGTTCATTTGACTGATGTGAGAGACTGCATTATAATATCTTTGAATGTTTTCTCCATTGGGGAAAATCAAGCCCAACTCTCTGTGTCCCAACAGACTGCCAAGAGGAAATGCCCCACATTGTATTTAAGTACTAATAGCAGTACGTTTAGAAAATCTTTAGCCTTTCCACCATGAATGCCTTCATTTACAAAGAGAAATATGTTTACAGTTGGATAGCTATGGCACCAGTGTGGAATGACTGGAGAAAGAAAGAGAACTCAATCTCAAGCTTAATTTAAGTAAAATTAAACCTGACATCAAGAACCATAAGCCCTTTAAAAGTCTTTTTTTAAGCTTTAGTATCTTGTATATTTATAGCAGTTTCAGAATAAACTGTGTTTCTTGTAGCCACCCTTCGATATCCATTCATATTGTTTGATTATCTGTTTTGAATGGAAAGAAACTAGAAGATACTGCTGTGATCTCTATGACAACAGACTTAAAGTGACTATTGCAGTCTTGGGAAATCAAGATTTCAAGGATTCCAAATAGAATTACATCAGGAAAATTTGCTCATTACTGAACCTTAACAGAATAAAAAGATAAAATTAAGTTAAAAAACATCGACAGACAAAACCTTCTGTGGTATCAGACTATTTTGGGGGCTCAGGTAGGGAGCAGCACATTGCTATGGACGTGGTACTTTGATATTTTGGCAGTTACCTGAAAAACTGCTAAAGTGAAATCTTTCTTTACACGTTCTGCTTGAACAATTGACAATTTCTTGTGAATACATCATCTAACTATTCCTTTCAAAAGTTAGTGCATACTTGCAAAGGCCCCATTTAAAATTAGTGTCCAGTCTCATTCTTTGGACTTACTATAGAGAATACCAACAGTTAAATCAAGTGTGGAAATACTGTTAAATGGAGGCATACCTCTGTAAACAGAGCGCCCCATAAAAAACTTTCCTATCGTATCTTTTTAGGGTTCATTTCAGTGCTTAGCCACAGGCATCTGGTGCTGTTTGAGATGTTCTCAAGTCTTCTTTAGGCCACCAGCCGTGGCTTCTGGAGGATGCAGGTCTCCTGCTGATTGTCAGTCATCTGCCAGCCCTCTGCAGATGTCTCCAGTGGCAATGGGTGCCAGTGTTTAGGCAACTGAATTGAGCCTTTAGTCACTCTGCATTTGGCCTAGCTGCGAGTGGTTGTAATTTTCTACCATTCATGTTTTCTGTGCTTTTTATATGTCTGGCAATAAATATCATTCAGTGCTTAAGTTAACGTCACACCTGACAGGAAAATAATTCACACACAGGTTTACAGTGTTCCAAATCTGCATCGGCTCTAGGTCACACATGTCATCTTGTGAAACTGGAGTAGCACTAGCAGAAGTATGCTGTTTATTCCTACAGTGCTTGGCCAATATGATGACCACAAAGATTTCCTCATTTGCTGCCACTCTCCTGTGGCTCACTTGTACAGATTATTGCTGATATGATTAGGTGTAAGTTATTTTTATCATCTGCGTTCATATATCCCGGTTGCAGAGAGTGGCATGCAAGTAAACTGCATGCTTTTCTTAGTGTGCCTGAACATGACTTAGTTATGTCATTCTTTAGAAATTAAAGAACGAACAGTGGAGAACAAAGATAGCAGGCTGTTCTGGCAGTCTATGTTTATTGGGGAGAAAGAATTTTCAAATAAATAGCATTTGATGTAGAGACTAACCACCCCCGTAAATACAAACTGTTAGTTCCAGGAGCTGGCAGTTGAAAGCAGAGGAGTTGGTCCTTACTGTCCACCTGGGTGTCTAATGGTCCGTAGGGCTGTCTGCGTCCTGCTGGCGAGGGCGATCCTTGGGAAACCGAAGAACTGCCCATTGCTGGCAGTCACCTTCACGGTGAGCCCTGGCTCTTCCTCACTGACACCTGTAGGTTTTTAACTACACCATTTACTCTTTTAACAGAGAAGACCACTGTAAATGTTTTGAGGCTCTTCAATAAAAGAGAAAGCAAGTAGAGGTAAGCTCATTAAGTATCTCTAAAAAACACTTTCTGATTATGCCAGTCATTGTACTGCAGCCAAGAAAGCCAGGAAAACTAAAGCAACATTTCTTGAAAAGTGTAGAGGAAAATATGAAATGTTGTTATTAGGGATTCATTTGGCTTTGTTTTGTTCCTTTCTGGAAACGTGTTGGGGGAAAAACATCACCAGGACTGCTACGCCAGCACCTTGGTGTACGGAGCCCTGAGTTCTTTTGCAGGGTTTTACTTTCTTCCTGTGCATGTGTGGCTGCCATCCGCGCTAATCAAACTCAATCAGCAGAAGGAGTCAACTGCTTTGTATTAACTATTGTTCTCCTGACTGCGGTATTTTATAATAGATTTTTAAGATCTGCACTGACTCATACAATGCATATCTAATCAAAAGTAAATTAAACTGCATACGCTGACTTGATATTAATGACAGAATAGCATTTACGACAGCAGGATAGTGACGCTCTTTATTACATAAGATAAAAAAAAAGTCCAGTGTTTTCTTTGTTTTCTCAGTGTATATTGTTGTGTGTCCTTAGACTGAACTTTTGATTTTTAATTAGTGTTTTTATTCAAGGTGATTTAATATATAGCAGATAATTTTTTTTAATCTGAGTCCTTAAAATTTTCTTTCATGCACTTAAGTGGAATAGGAGTTCATACATATTCATAGTTTGATGAATTATGCTAACAACAGTTCTTTGTATTTTTAGGGAGTCTTTTACCAATTTTCATGAGCATTTTAAACCTATTATATAGCACTTATGTTTATAAAATTGCTGTAAGTAGTTTTCTATCTGGTCATCACTAATACAGCTATCTTTTCTCTGTTCTTTTGATACTTTAATTGAAAATGTGTGTCAGTATTTTTTCAGGGAGTTACAGTTTAACTGTAAATATGAGTAACAAACTAGTATCTACAGAAACACCGCCAGTGTACTAAATAAAGAGCCAAGGTAGGTTTAACTGGCTGCTATGGATGCTGGGCAGTGTAGATATCTGCCTGAGCTGCAAAACCTGCTCAAGAAGCCAATTAATTCTCCTTAACACAGCACAGCGAGTTCACATGCTGAGTTACTGAACTTCAAGGTAGCTTCTATCCACATCAGTCGCTGTGCCTTCAGACCGAGGTGTTGGGCAAACAGGGGCGTATTATATATTTAGCAAGTGCTTTCCTTCTGCGTGTAACAGACCCAGAACGGCCCCGTCCCAAAGAAGCGTGTCCTACAGCTTCAGCTCTTGACTCGTGACAGAATTTTTCCCTTCCGAAGGGGCTGAAGCACGTTTTGTTTTTACAAAAGAAGTAGCTCTTCAGTCCCGAGTCGCAATCCCTGTGAGGGTTTGCCCATGGATTCGGATACCGCCCGCCCAGATGCCCCGGTCCCTAATCCCAGCGCCTTTGGAGAGCCACATCTTCCCATCTTTGCTCAAGACGTGATCCTTTTTCTAGGATCTCCAGGTTGCTAGAGATTCTAGATGGCTCTTGCCAAACATAAACCAATAATCTTTTCCTTGACTCCGCCGAGAGTCCTGAGGGTGTAACTCCTCTTCTTTTGCTCTTCCAACAGATTCTCCTCATCTGTTCATATGTAATGCTTGTGCAGCATTTTTAAAGTATTGCCCGGCCATTAATCCTCGCAGCAGCCCCGGGAAGTAGGTAACATTATCCCCGTTATTTATATTTGAGAAGGTCTACCTCTGAACTTGGTGCAGCATCATACTCGTCAAGGTTCGAGCAAAGGGTCCCAGATTCCCAGTCCCGCCTCCTCTCTTCCAGAAGCCCTGCCGTCTGCTGTGCCTTACCGAAGGTTTCTGCTTAGGATGCGCGTTTGGTGCAATCCCAACAGTGACAGGTAGGAGGGCTGCAGATGGAAATACTGTTGCCTGTATTTCCTGCGGTTTTCTTGTGGGTTTTTTGTTCGCGGATGTAGGAGAAGACCGTTATCCCTTTCGTCATAATAAGAAATGACTCGTAACTTAATAGTCTGGAGAACTTAGAGAGTTGCCTTGAGTCAGCATTTGTGCTAAGTTAGCTGGTTGGTTTCTGGATTTTTACCTCTTTTGGATTCTCTCTTTTCTTCTGAAACTACTCAGAAAAGAAAGGGCTAGAAAGCCTGTCATGATGTCAAGAAGAAAATTAAGAGGTGCAAAATTAATCTAGATTGTAATAAGAATTCAGTACTTTTATTATTAAATTATATAGGAGTTTAAATGAGAAAGAAAACAACTAATATGTGCAACAGCCACTAAAGAAAGCAAACCATTAGTAGATATTAGTATCTGCTTTATATTAATAAATCTAAAGCAAATCATTATCTAAAGGAAATAGCAATATACTGTTTTAACTAAATCTCCACAGGAAGGTGTCTTATTTGTTCCTTTGGTGGATAACAGTTTGTATTATTTATCTTCACTTCAGTGACACTAGTGGAATTAGTGGAACTGCTTCCACGAATTTACCAACCAAAGACTAAAAGAAATGACAAGACTCTGTTACCGAATTGCTTATATTGTGTATAGTGACTGTGTTCTGATAAGCTTCAGAATAAACAGCAGCACTTTCTCCTTGCTTGCTAAAAGCTTATTTAAGGAGATTATTCTCAATGCCATACACCTGGAGATGAAAAGCTTTTACATTCCATCTTGAGAGAGACATTAAATTGCTATTGTTTGTCTCCTGTGTTTTCCTAAGTGGTGCTTAATGATTATTTATTATTACACATTATTTATACACGTATGCATGCATATTTATTGCACCTTTTTAGGCCTTATTAGCTCTGTTTAAGCACTCCAAAATCAGAGAGTAATTTAAAAAAAAATAAAACCGGAATATTCATGCTGATATAATTGAGATTTGATAATGAAGAAGCTTTTGCACCTCTGCCAAAAAATTTAAGTTATAGTTTTACTTGCCTATTAAATATTCTAGACTAATACTCAGACCATGTAAAATGAATGTATTTCTTTGAGAAAAGTATCTGGCCTGTGCAGTCATTTTTTTAAAACACACAGTTTTAGAAACAACAGAATTTTAGAAATGCAATAATCCCTAACTGTGAAGTAAGCATTAATGAGGTTCAGCTATGCAACACAGAGCCGTCTGAAAGATCTCATTCCAAAGCAGAGAAATCCATACTGTATAAAGGTACCTCTTTTGCTGTATTCCCACTTGTAAAATTCTGCCCTTAAGTCGCAAATTCATCTTCTGCCAGTAAGCTAGAAATGGAAACACAGTTGCCTGGGAGTGAATAAATTTTATTTGGATGCAATTTTATTTCTCTAGTACATTTTTAAGCTAACTTCTTATTTTTATAGACCGAGGGAGTGAGGAGGAGACTAAGACTAGAATTTCTCAAAACAGAATGTTTCCTTCAGATGCGTGTTGGCTGTGAGAGACTTGCATAAAGAAATCATTCACACATGCCCTAGTAAGCTGGAGTTCATTGAAGTGACACTGTGCTGCCCATAGCCGTTCCAGCCCACAGGCAAAACATTCTTCTGGCAAAATGCTATCAAATTCCCACTGACTCTGTTCACTTAAAGAGCAATTCATAAGTAAGTGCCTTGTTTTTGAAAAAGCAGAGGAGCTGTATGTTCCTGGCACTCCACGATGCCCAGCCCTGGATAGCAGAATGTATTTCCTCTCACAATAGGAAGTCAAGGGTAGGTTATTTTCATTTAGCATTTTTTGAATATTTTTTGTTTTATAACAAAATACGCTCTGGTATGGATGCTCTGAGTGAAAAGATCGCACTGCATCAAATATAAGCTGTCCTTCGTGGGTATGACTTCTGAGGGACGGAGAAGAACATTGCAATGCAAGGCGTTCTCCTTTGTGCTGGTATTCACCCAGCTGTGCACTTTCAAGTGGGAGATGAAAAATTAAATGCTCCCTCTGTTTTTATCTCTTTTGGGTTCGCAGTCACAATGTGTGGAGCTCAAAATTTCATCTTGCGTGATCAGAACATAGAGTTAAAACATTCGATAACACAATTACAAAACTGGTAAAAAGGTAGGATTTATTGAAAAACCTGTGATATGTAAAGAGTAACAAATTCTGTCTGGGCTGTTCACATGTGTTACCAAAGGTTAGTCTTATTTCCGATTTTACGTCTTTTTAGTTTTAATTATGGTATTTTTGTCTTGAGTGCAAGGGTTGGGTTCTCTTTAAGTGAATATTAAAGTAGTCGCAATGATGCTATGCCTTACATTTTTGTATAAGCTACACAGTAGATTCCAAGTGTATATTTAGAGGTGGAAACCTATTGACTGGACAAGTATTAGGTTATCATTCACATTAATATAACATCAGGTGGTTGATTTTGATTTGAGTTTACATTTACCCTTATTTTATTACATATATTTTAGCACCTCCTGTATAGCTTTATATCTTTAGCCCTTGCTATATACTGAGATACTTAGGATAAAGTAGCTTCTGGGATGCATTGGTTTGCAGTGATTCACATCATCCCTTGCCAAATAAGTAAATACTTGCATTGGGTTGCATTGGTATACCACCATTAAAATATATGGGTCTGTATTATTATAAATGGAAGAGGAAGTTGGTACAAGTTTGGGGGTTTCTGTTTGGGTGTTTTTTTAATTCACTGTTTGATTGCCATAAGTTATTCTGGATTTATTCTTGAGCAATGATGAAGAATCTGTGTCACCCATGTGTGACAAGTTCTGGAAGCTAGACTACTTTTTGGGGTGGTACCAATATTAGGGTCCAACTTAACCCTGCAAACCGTGTGAGAGTATTTGAAGTCACTGAAGTTTTGTACCTTGTAATTCATAGGACAATTTGATGAGAGATTGTCATAGGGCCACGAGATAAAGAGTGTGTGAATTAAAAGCTGGTATTTCCACAGGTGATTTTCTCATCGTGTCAGTGCAGTATTACGTGGAGTGTAAATTTCCTATCAGTTCTCCTGGTCCACGGACTGTCATCTGCCCTGCGCCTGTTTCACTGATGAATAAATTCTCACCTGTCCTCTTCTCCAGCTTTCTCCTTATCTCTCATCGCTGTTGTCCTGGGCCATTTTATTATTGCTATCCTTCCTCTGTGCTCCACTAAGTCTCCCTCTCCTCAGCACAGTCTCTTCCAAATGCCCAATTTAGCCTCAGCTTCGCCACTGCTTTCCCTGTTCTTTGTCTTCCTGTTAATTTTGAAACCTCATGGATGATTTTTTTAGGATTGTTTCTCTTCTGTAAAAATCTAAAGAAATGTTAAAAAAAAAGGTATTTGTTATTATTTAAAGCGTGTGGTCTCTAAACGTAATGCTAGAGACCAGTCGGGAGCCCCGCTGTATTTGTAAATCGTACTGCTCGGTGCAGCCCGGCACTGAGGCGAGCCTTGCCGCCTCGGAACTCGTGGGTCCCACTGACATTTGCAAATTATGGTGAGTCTATCCAAAAGCTGACTGATTCTGCTATTTCCAAAAGTTTGCCAGACATAAATGTACGTAAAGCTCTGGCCCGACCCATTTCCACGGTGGGATCTATCTCCCATCCGTGTTCCCTGTCTACGAGGATGACTTCACGCAGGGAGCCGGGCTGATGTCTGCAGCTCCAGCGAGGATGACTGCCCAGGCATGCTCAGCATCTTTATCCCATGCCACAAGCTCTCGCTCCTTTTGGTGTCGGGAGCGGGCGCTGCCGGGATGGAGTGTTGTACGGCTGTCCGGCGGCCGATATCCGAAGTGCCGCTGCCCCGTAGCGCAAGCGTGAGCCCTCTCCTCCGAGCAGCGGGATTGCTTCCCGGCAATCCCAATGGGAAGAGGTTCGGGTTGCAGGACTGGCAACCTGCAGCAGGCTTTCAACTTGGCAGCCTTGTCACCAAGAGGACGGTTGGTCCCGGGGAGGCAGGCATGAACGCCACGCTGCGCTCCTCGGAGTTCACGGGCGATGTTCTTCATAGCTCCGGGGGACAGAGGTGGGCTGGGGATAAACGCTGTGGTGCGAATTCTCTTCTCCCACTCCATTTGCTTACTGCGTCTGCTCCGTTTGATTCCAGTCTGTTGGAATCAGATTTCCTTTGCCGCCATCTAATCCGGCGTATTTCAAAAGAGGAAAACCAGATACCGTTTTTCCTGATGTAACTCCCTTTTCAGAAGGGTTCACGGTGGCATCAGGCTGGTTGAGTTCTGAACGTTGCATAATTGCCATTGAAAGTTCCTATAGCTGCCAGAGCTATTAACTCTTAATAAATTTTACGCTATCCAAGTTCCTGAGAGTCACTGATGTGCTTTTACAGATCGCAGAAACAGGTGATTTTGTTGGTTTGATGCATCGTTTTGCTTTCTCAGTAAGTTTTATCTTCATTACTCTAACAGCCTTACAAATACACTGTGACTTTGCAATGACCAACATTTTCTTGGGAGTAACTGATTTAACTGTGCTTAGCCATCCACTGGAATTGTCACTGTGGATTATGAGAAATAAATAACTTCATCATCATTATCTTTAGCATATTACGGTTTATTTGCTTACTCATTATCTCCTTGAAATGGAAAACCCTTATGAGCAATACAAAATCTGAGAGGCATCTGATACTCGTATAAATAGCTGTGCTCGTTGTTTTTTTACCAACTCATATCTCTGACGATGTGAATTTACTAACCCCTGTAGCTGGAAATTAATCATGAAAGTATATGGAGTGCCACCAAGCTAGGATCAACATCACAGTGAGTGAACTTGCCCTCTTCCATTGTTTAAGTGGTAGTTCCTCATTATTCATCTCACAAGAAATGGTGTCTTGTCGTACAACTTAGAAAAAAAATGATTGCTTAGTAATGCCAAAGTATTCCATAAAGTGATATGATTAATGCTCTTCTCACTAGATCTGCTGATGGAAGTAAAGTCTTATTCAATTCCCCTGTGGAGACACAGTGAACCAATATCTTTGGCAATAATTTTAAGCAGGAAGCTTTCTGCTTATCTCAGCTGTATTGTATAGTCATTTCAGAATGCACATTAAATAGTTGGAAAGAGGTTGTAATGTGGTTGGATTTTCCCTAAGTCACTGAGGCTTCTTTCGCTGAATACAGGTTGTGGTGGAGCTCTTTCCCTTTCCGCCATTTCAGATCATTCAGACTTCTTCAACTTTATTATTGTTTGGTATAACTAATGCCACATAATATGACACTTCCTTAATTGAGTGCAAGTAGTTCTGTGTTCCTCATGCCTTTTATTGGTTTTGGCCAACCACCTGCCACAGACGGTTCTTTTATCTACTGCAGATACCAGCTCAGATAGCTGACAAGACCCACAGCATTTCATTAAATTGTTATTGCAAGTTAGCTTCTCAATTCCTTTAACTGCCCTTTTTTTTCTATGAGAAATCATAAAGAAACATTCAACAGCTCTTCTCTTTTAGATGTCTTTATATTAAACACATACCGTAAGAGAAAGCAGTAAGACAGAAAACTTTTTCCTATTTGGAAATCAGCTACAGAATGCAATATAAGCACCTTGCCACGGAATAAGTCGTGCAGTTTGTGTTGCCTGCTGTTGGGGCGGTTAATGTGCTGCAGATGGTCGGTGGCAAAAGTGAGCAGCGGCACCGGGCAGCCTTTCTCCCCACCACTGCGTGCTGGGCTCCCATACAGCAGACGGTCTTGGTGGCTTCTGCCTCTTTGCCTTGCTGATTTTGATTTCTCTCCAGACCGTTGACTAAACTTATAAACTAAACCTAAAAGACCAGGTCCTCTTTCTCAGCTTTTTATTCGCTTTATTGGGAGTCAAAAATGTAGGTGAAGCTATCACATATGGCATCCTGAAAAAAAAAGCTTAACTTTTCTTACAAGCAAAAATAAGAAGTCACTTCCAATCTGCTATATACTGAGAAGAAATCAAGCAGACACTTGCAGGGTGAAAACACAGTGTATGTCTGGCAAACTTTTGGAAATAGTAGAATCAGTCAGCTTTTGGATAGACTCACCATAATTTGCAAAAACGTGGTTATTTGCAAGCAAACTTCTGCATGGTGTAAAGCAGCGTACAGTGTTCTAGCATGTAGTGATACCCTTTTTATTTGGACCTCTTCTAAATGTTCCCTTCTCTATAACACAGGGTCTGTAACTGAGTCTTTCAAGGCTCAGTCCTATATATTATAAGCAGCTGGAAAATTTCACACACCCACTGAAGGTTCCAATGAACACAAAATACCACAGAACAGATGCCAATAAGAGGTATTTTTAGCGGCTCATGTCACAGTTGCTGTTTGCCTCCGCCGTGACAGCTAATGAGCTTTGAATGGCTGGGAGAAATAGTGCATCCTGCAGTAAAAGCCTGAGAATGCCTCTCCCTTCTTTAACGCAGGCAGTAAATGTTTGCTTGGGGTCTACGTGAAGCTTTATAACAAACCATTCCAGCACATTCTACAATGGTTAAATGGATTACACCGCAGACCTCCATTTCATACATTTATTTCCATAAGAATCTGGCTTGACAGCTTATTGTTTGTTTGCTCTGTAATATTGGCTGCTAGAGGTAATGTTATTGTAAACAGAGCTTGACTGAGTGAACATTTGTTACTAGTAGTTAATATTTTCTTGCATTTTCTTGGCTTTGGACAAGGAGTACTTAAAATGTAAGGAAATCCTTTCCATACATTTTCAACTGAAGTTGAAGCTGTTTATCATTACATAATGGAAAAAATGCTAAAAATGTCATCGACTGAGTGAAAGAAAATCGTCCTTATGTTGGGGTTTCTTATTCTTTCTCCCTTACTTTGCCTTACGTTATATTACACAGAATGTAGCATGTTCCATTCCCAGGAGAAAGCCAGATTGATATTGAATGTGTAACCAGCTGGGTGTTTACCCTTCATTATTCATACTGACAAGGCATGAGAGGAAGAAGTAGAAAAAGAAGGAAATCCAAAGTTGTTGCTATAGTTGTTCCCTTTCATCTCAAAAAATGCCAATTTGAAAATTCAGTACAAGTGACTTAGGAGAAAAGCTCCTGCGTACTCTGTCACCTTACCTGCTGTTTTTATGGCATATGTTCATAGAAATTATTGACTGACATATTGAGGTGTGTGGCAATTAGCCCTTTTTCGTTAGAAATGGGTTTATTATTCTTGTGCTTCCCGAAGAACAGACACTGAGCGTGCAACTCCAAAAAGCACTGGATGGACCTCCTTCCACTAGTCCCGAGTGAAAGTTGTTTTACAGTTGTTAGCCAAGCGTAAAAACCTGTGTAAACCCAGAGAACATGATTTCACAAGATTTCAGAAGACGAGCGGCAGTGAATCAGAGCAGAACTGAATCTCAGATGATCAGATCCTGACACCTTTTATGTACACGTGCACAGGAGGTGCCCGTGGGATTAGAAGCATGCATCCCAGAGAGGGGCTGCCCAGAATTTGAACACGCTATTTACTCTTTCTCGGATGACAGAGGAACAATATGTATTTCCTGAGAAGCATTCTTTAGTACAAGAAATACGTAAGTTTACACTAAACAGCTTCTAGTCTAGTGCTCAAATTATCAGTGAGAAACACGTGTATTAGGGCTGTTTGCTTTCGGTTTGTAGTCAGGAAATTGAAGCGGAGCGGCGAGGGGATTCCCCCGCTGCACATACATTTCTGCATCCTGTTCAGTCTGAGACTTCTTACTTTAAGCTTGACTGCAAAACATGACTTTACATTCAGAAACTTTCTTTTTGTGTGTACTTTTTTATTTCTGCTCTCCTTGTCTTTTCTTTGCCGTCTTCAGAAGTCTGGTTTCTGGTTGCTGTTGATTTCAAAGGTTATTGGCTCATCTGCACTGCATTTTGAACTGATTTGGCTGTGAACAGTTCTCTTAAAATCGGTTTTTCTGGCTGCTAGCAAACAGGAGGAGAGCCTTAGATGGTCCTGAATACTTGTACCAAGCTTTCGCTACAGAAGTGAACTAAATCGGCCAGGGCAGAGGCAAAACATTATTTCCTGATCATCCATAAAATTAAATGTTTGAATGATTTATGGTTCATGGGCTATTTCTCTGCCAAGGCCAGCTGGATCTCTTGCAGACCGGTAAACATGAACCCCACACAGTGCAGGCTTTGGCTGAAGACGTGGGGTTGGTCAGGGCTAAGAACTGGAGGAGGAGGTTGGGATCCAGCTGTGGGTCCTTCTGCTTGGGTGGTAGGAGAGTGGGGGACATCAGGGACATACAGCTGGGGTCCAGCTTTTGGTCCAGGCATCTGCAGGTCCATTCAGAGGGAACATTTGTGAACCCACCAGGGTGGTTCACCAGGATGGCCTGCCATAGGCAGAGGCCTGGTTTTGGATGTGGCACTCCGTTACTGTCTGACCACGGCTCATCGTGTAACCAGGGACGTGAACGCCTCATGAGACATGCTTGTAGAAGTGGAAAATAGCAACTTTAGTCCCTTAGCTCTCCCTGGTAGATGTGTCACTAATATCTAGAAGCATCATGATCATCTCCCTACTCAGAGTTTTGAGTATGTAGCCAAAACTGAGCTTTTGCTTTCTTTTGTGCCTGAAGAGATTTTGGGTTGTTGTTGATGGTTACACCAAGTGGTCTTTTAGTTATTGCTGTGGAACAGCAGCATGTGATGTCTTCAGTTATTTCCCACTTTGTCCAACACCGTGTGCCATCATTGCCAATCAACTCTTTTTTCTTTTTTGTCTGTTTCCTGGTATCTCTAATGTTTCTTTATGCTTTCGTTCTTCTTTGTTATTCTGTTGCCTTTTAAAATGTTTTCTGTTCTTTACCACCTGTGATATTCAGCAGTTCGGCTCTTTCTTCCATATCATTTATAATGCTCTAAGATGAGGACTGAATTCTTACTGCAAATTACCAGTGAAATATGCCAAACCAGTGGCACTCTTGCTATAGATGATGATAAAATTTCAGTAATATTTTAAAAATTTTTTTTCTATATGTTCATTATCACTGCCAATATCTTCTTGTTTAGTGGAAGGAATATTAACTATTTTGAACAGTTAACTACTGCATAAACTGGCATACCTTGAGATTTTTAGTAAACCCTGGAAATTACTTTTCTGTCTACAGCAGCCTATTCTGTTGGCCTTCTGTCAGGATCTTGAATTTTTCACAGTTCTTCCGCTGCCAAATGTTGGCTATGAAGTGATTAGTTTTCTGAGAAATCCACTCTTGGCCTCTGTAATGAAGATAAATGCACTGGATTTCCATATCTCTAAAGAGTAGCTTTTAAATAAAGGATACAGATTCTGGTGAATTCTGCTTGGATCCAATTTTAATGACTAATTTAATCATTCAATAGCACTTTTCTTTACTAAAAACAAATGTAAACTTTATAAAGGGAGCCACAGATCAAAAGAAAAAAAGGAAACAATATGTTAAGTGTTGTTCCAACCTTCAAATTTGTTTTCCTTTGAATAAATGCAGTCAGGTCAAGTAGCAGATACACCAAACATTGACTGTGTCTTATCATATATAGTTAATTCTTCTTTTTAAAGGGTAAAATTATTAATTTTTGTGAATTATTGGCAAATGTGAGTGTTTAATGAAAAGAACTTTGGCCCTATCAGTTGCCTCAGAACACATCCATATGCCAGCAAGTGTGATACTAGATGGCTGCGTATCTCCAGCATGATGTTTTGACCAACATTTTACAAAAGTTGAACCAAAACAGCAGGACTAGTCCAGGCTCATTTTCACGACCAAACCCCGTGAAGAGAGTATCACCACTGTTTCTATATTAGCTTATTTAAGATTTCCCATCTAAATAAGGTTTTTGAAATGCAGAGAATGCAATTAAGTGTAGGAGGGCTTCTGAATTTTAGCACTTTTCCTTATTCTGCAGCAGCTAGCTGTCTTCTCTTTATATCCCTGGGCAAATGTGGGATGAAACTGTTGCATATAAAGATTTTTAGGTTTTATAAGGTGTTTTTTTCAGCCTGCACAAGCAAGGCTGTGTCTACTTCTGCTTCTATGAACTGAGCCTGAGGTTTATCTTCTGTACTAGCAGTAAGCTTAAATGTTGTCAGGAGGAGAATTAACAATTTGTATATTGTAAAGGTAGTGCCTTAGAGGCATCGGTCTTTAAAAATAAGGAACAGTGGTGGCTGTGTTTACTTTAAACAGGGAGCAAATTGATTCGCCTGAATTAGCTTTCAAAGTAACTTTATGAAGTGTAAGGAGAAGCAAAAAATGTCAGGATATTAGAAATCTACAGGAAAATAAAAGTATGCTCATAAATAACAAATAGGAACAGTGGAAGAAAAAGTAGGAAGATAAAAGCCTTTTTTTTATATTCAGTGGAAATGCAGCAGCATATGTTTGCAAAGAAGACTCCAGTTACCCTTCTAGCTGAGGGTTTCCTAGTGTGGTTGTATTTTATATACTTTCAGGAGGAGCTGAAAACTGTTCTCTGTCATTAGCAACTTGTAAAATAAGTAACAGATGCTTTGGCTGTGTGTGGCTGAAAGAGAATGAGCTTGGGTTGTTCCACTTTGTATCTCTCTAGCCAAAATAGCTGTTTTTACCAAGTACTGACTGATCTGTACAGAATCAAGGTAGGTACTTTACTAAAACCCTCTAAATGGTGATTTAAAGATAAAAAGAGGTAAATGTGCATTTCTTTAGATTCAGTGCAGTTTGGAGAAACTTTGGAGAAGCCATGGGATTTGCACTGGAAGACATTGAGGTGAGGTTGGTCACTTGGCTGTGAGGTTTGGAATAATGTGGGTTTTTTTTTAAAAAAAGGAAACAAGCACAATCAAAATAAAAATATAAAATCAAATATTCACACTCCATGGATACTGATAAATGAGTCATTCTATCTCGAGATAAGGATTTATAATGCAGTAAATGCTTCCAATATTTCGTACACAAATCTTCCTCTTGGGATGAAAACCAGTTGGAGAGATATCTTTTATGTAATTCTAATATGAGCAAAAAATATTTTTTGTTATAACCCATTGAACTTAAAATGTATCACTATAATATCAGTGGCAAGATTATTCTTGTGCACTTTCTCTAAATTCTGTTTTCATTTCTCATTTCATTTCATCATTTGGAAATCAAAATTTAATTCAGTGAAAAAAAGTCTTACTTTTTAAAAGCTGGAATAGTCATGGAAATATGTGGGTTTCCTTTCCATTTTCATTTAATGCTTTTGTTGGGTTTTTTTCCTTTTTACTCGGATAAAATTGATTAGTTGGACTAGCTGCTTTGCGGGGCTTTCTACACTTGCTTAACATATTATAATATTAAAGCAATTGCAGAAAACATCAGAAACAAAACTAGAATAAAATTAAAAATTTAGTGATGATCAGGGAAGGACATCTTTCCACTTTGCCAGCAGACTTTATGTAGTGTTTTAATATACGGTAG
This sequence comes from Haliaeetus leucocephalus, assembly GCF_000737465.1. Taxonomy (NCBI): domain Eukaryota; kingdom Metazoa; phylum Chordata; class Aves; order Accipitriformes; family Accipitridae; genus Haliaeetus; species Haliaeetus leucocephalus. The sequence goes on along the minus strand of NW_010972631.1, from coordinate 7,807,334 downwards.
AAATGATTCATGAAGTAGCTAAAAATGATGTGCAGTGTTGGCATGAAGTAGTTAAATATCAAATTAACTGCTAATATCGGTATGGTGCAAGTCTGCACATCATCAAAACAAGCAAAAGGACAAATGGGCAAGAAGTCCGATGGGTTTTATTGCTGGTCCATCTCCACTGGTTTTGTGAGATGGCAGTAACGCTGCAGCAGCGATGCCTTGGTATAACACCAAGGCTTGTTCTTATGGCATAATCATGCGATAGTGTTGCTCTTCTCTCAGGGAAGTTGATCATCAGTGAAAGACGTGAAGAGAATAATCTCAATAAAATGCGTCTTTTAGATGCCTGTTCGTGGGGTAAGAAGCTTAGGCTATACATTACTGTCCCACCGAGTGTTCTATATTTACAATGAGGTTCTGTGTAGTTATATATTTGCAATGAAAAAGACTTTTTCATATAAAAAGTACTGATAACAGAGGCTGCAGCACAGTGTTTGCAGTGAATGTAGAAAAAAGAAAGATGTACAAAGGCACTGTAAGCAGACCTCTTTCCAGTGCTTTAGCAATGGATTAATCACGATAAGGTCTATGCTAAATAAGCATGGTTTCTCTTTTCGGGACTGGTAAATGAATGCAGAAAGGCAAAATGCTCTCTCTTTCAAAAGCAGCCACTGATAGCCCCTGCCTGATTTACAGCAGGTTAGGCTTGATTCTGAGAAACCGGGGCAGCCGCAATTCCCGCTGAAATGCTGCCAAGCCAGGGGCTGATTATTACAACAATAAATCAAGGTAGGCTGTTTGGAACTGGTGGAACACATCTCGGTAGGATTGAAGCATCCAGTGTAAGTAGTAACAGGAGAGGTACTGACATCACAGGAAAGAATATTTGAGATAAGTTACTGTCTTACCGAGCTCCTGGGTACTGACCTGATCTGTTATACGATTTGAATCCATTTGCTAAGGCATTAGTGTTACCTGGGTCGTAGGGTAAAGTATTCAGAGATACCTGTCGTTTTTTTTCCTTTTCTTGCAACGGTGCCGTGTCATTTTGGCCGCTCCGTTGCACTTCGGTTGCACAGAGCAGATAAGCACTTTTTCTTTAAAATAAAGAATTGCTAATAAGAACACTGTCTAGTGATGCCAGGGCTGCTCTCACATGCCTCCTACAGCTTCAAAAGCTGTTTTGCTGTAGAAAGGTGGAGGAGCAGCGCGGTTAGGTGAGCCACCCTTCCCTATTGCTTTCTGACTCCCAGGTTGAAGTGGTGAGAACGGCTGGAAGGCAGTTTCCTTCTGCTGCTCGGACGCTTTGGAAGGCGGCTTCTCTCCTACTGCCGCTGAACCGGCACATCTGGGAGGCTTTGGGCAACCAGTGGAAGGGACAGGCTTTTCCAACAGGCTGATGGGATTGTTTAAATTCCAGTACGCCCAGACCTGGAAATTAGGTATTATCATTTGGTACGTGCGAGCAGATTTTGTGTTTCACCATGGAGGACCTGTAAAACCACTAAACTTACGGCCCTGCTACTTGAGTTGAGATTTAGAAAGAGAGGGCAAAAGTCTGCATATAAACTGCTCAAGACCTTGCGTTGTTTCGTGGATTGGAGTTAATGAGGTGAGTAGGTCCAAACTAGTAAAAGAGCCGAGGAGCTGGCTGCGTGACTTGTGCTGGCAGGATATGTCCCGTGGGTGATGGGAGGAGAGGTGGCTGGGGAAAAGAAATGGCCGAGGCTATAAAGGGCCTTAAGACGTCTTCCTTCCCCCCTGGTCACAGCTGTGCTCTCCAGGTACTGAAGGGGAGCCTGAAGGGAAGACCCAGGAAGAAAAGCTTAATTTGAGAAATGCTTAGAGAAAAATAATGAAAGAGTTCCCTACGTGTGACATTTCCTCTCTGCTTATGAAAGGCTGTTAAACATGCACACACGCTTCAAGACTTAAGATCCTCCACACTCAGTAGGTGAAAATCCAGTGTAATTTAACAATTGATCTTTACCAAGTAGTTAAGTGCAAATGAAAGAGTCTCTAAACTAAATAGAAACTTAATGGGAGATGAGATGTAAGTCTATAATCTTTCACTCTGTCTCATCAGAATAAGAATTTCATTTAACTTACAAGGAATATGCAAATGGTTTCTCTGTGTTATCATTCATATTCCTTCTAATGGGAAGCTAATTAAAAGAAATGGAGAAGACGGAGAGGAAAAAAACATCAAAGATAAATTTGACCTAAAATATAGATTTTTACATATCACGTTTACAGACTACAAGAATATTTCCATTTTGAAGTAAATAGTGTAGCATTAACAGTGCTCAAAATTCAATTGATTACAAGCTGGTTACAAATAAAAGGAATTAACTATGCTGTTTTCAATTATCAGGGACAGAATTCAAAATGTAACTGATAACCTAAGCAAAACATGTAAGGCAAGCAAGTTTCTTAGAGTTGTTTAACTTTTCCTAATTAAACATGAATAAAAGCATATTTTCTCTTAAGATATATTTCTTATAGTTGTGCTAATTAAGCTAGGTATGTCTATGCTAGATTTACTGTGTAAGGCTGTAGTATTTTATAACAGGTGTTTGTAAATGAAAACCAAAGCATAACGCAAGACATCTCTCACTTTTAAAAGTAACAAATGACTTTTTAGCTAAGTCTACACCCTTCCTATTTTTTCAATAAACTAGTCAGAAGTCATTCAAATCAACAGTTTCATGTCTGCTTTGGCCTGTCACATGTAACACTTGTAGCTTCTGACTCAAAGTCTGAGCCAAAAAAAGAAATTTCCATCTGCAGAAGCAGTAATTGTTAATTAAAACTCTTTTTCTCATTTGCAAGAGTTGAACTAAGCAGCATTATAATTTGGCTGTATTTCAGTAATTAATAGCAGCATTATTAAATTAGATGTACAAGATTTTTGGCTTGTGTAAGTCAATAGCTTGTTTGAGAGATTGAGAGTGAGTTGGTTAAAAGAGTAAATTCTTAAAGAATCAGTAGCCATGCGTGGTATGGATTAAAAACTGACTAAATGGTAGGCCTCAAAGTTAATTTTAACTAGCCAGTGGTCGTCAAGGGGATGTAGGATACTGCAGTAGAATTCCCCGTGATTCTTCCCCCTGCACTATTTAGTAGTCTTACCAGCAAACAGATATTACAGGTGGAAATGAAAATTGAAATAAAGAAGAATGATGTGAATATTTGTTTTCTCCTGTTGCTGTAGGATATGACATGAAGGTTATATGATTTCATGGCATGGATCTGCAAAGATTACTTTAATGTCTCAAAATTGGGTCATTTGGTAAATCTGTGGCTTCTGTAATTTGCTAGCTCACACTGCATTACATAGATCTGTTTGAGCCAGTTTTATTCCCTTCTCCAAAGGATACCTACACTCTTCACGGGGCAGCAGCTCTAGTACTCAAAAGATACATTGTAATTACCTGTTGTAATTTTTGACAAAACTTAAAATCGGCAAGAGTAAAAAACTCTTTGCAGAATGTGCACGTACCATACTGTCTAATAATTAAGCCCCTTCCTACTTTCAAAGGGGGAAAAAATGGAAAGGATGCACCCACCTTCCTGCAGTACTGGGTTCGTCCACTTCCTACGCTGAATCCTGTTCCTTCCCATTTGTGAATGGATGAACCGCTTCAGCCAAAGGCGTGTACCCTTCCTGTGATCCGCTGATTTATGGAATTCTGACTTGCTGGTTGCTTTCCAAAAAATACTCTTTCTTGAATCAGAGTTTGTTTGTTTAGGGTACTTTATCCAGTGGATCAGTCACTCACATATACGTGTGCTGGTGTGGACAGCAGGAGAAGAGATTAATAACGATAAATCCTGAGGCTCGTGGAGGTGCAGAAGAAAGCCAGGGCACGCTTGTGCGTGCTCGTGTAAGAGATGGGAAGGAGACCCTAGCCCGCAATAGCCAAGTGGGCCACAAAGTGTGGCAGAGCCCCGGTCCGTGACTGCCTGGTGAATTTTGCGTTATTTAGGCAGAGCAGAGCAATCTCAAGACTGAGGTAAAGAGTCATACTAATCCCATACTTGCCCGAGACAGAAGCAATCAGAGGAGAGATTTGGAGCTGGTTGGTCACCCTCCATCGTCTTGGGCAAATGTTCGACCAGTGAATTGCTCTGGAGTAGAGTTAACTTTCTCCCTCCTTTTCTTCCTTTTCTTCCTCCTCTCACTCACATTCTTATTTTCTTCTATCTTTTCTCTGCTTCAGAGCCTGAGAAATCTTCCCAAAATATCAACTAACAGATCCTGAATGTTTTGAAAAACTTGTCTTGATTTTTTTTATCTGGCAAAAGGTATGTTTTATTGAAAAACCTGCATTCAGTTCCCAGTGTCCACATACCTGGGCTCCTGCACAGACGCCTCAGGTGTACTTCCTTGCTTTGCTTTTCTTTATCCCTCTGGGTGCTGGTGGTTAATCCGTGCTTTTTAAGTTGTCTTCATAGCTGCCTTTCTCTTCCTCTCTTAAAGAAAGGAGATACACATCAGACCAAGAAATTTTCTGGGAATCCTCTCACAGTGTAATTTTATCGATATTTGATTGACAGGCAGGAAAATCAAGGGAACTTGTTTTCTGCATGTGTTGATTACTTTTAAAATTGTAATTAAACATGCCATCATTATCCTTATTTTCCATTTCACTGTATTACTTTTTACTATCTATGTTATATTAAACATCCTAATATGAGGGACTTCATTGAGTTAGTGTTGTTTTTTCCAGAAATGTTTTACTAACAAGTAAATGTAATGGTGAGCATTTTCCCTTTGCATCTGTCCTCTGTTTAGGACAGGTCTACTATTTCAAAGGTTTTCAGTGAGCAATGAAATGGAAAACAGAAGGTTGTTGCTCACTTACACCAGTTTTTAAGGAAAAATTCTTCCATGATTTCTTCGTAATTAGGTCTACTTGAAGTTTATGAATCATAGTATTTGACTGCTGCTTTTTCTGTTTAATTTTGTAACAGAATATCAGCTTCCCATTCAACAGTTAGTGGCATTTTTGGAACCAAACAGCTCTGCTTAGGAGACTCTCTGAGACACCGAGGCTGGAAAGAAGGAGAAATTTTTCTTTTTTTGTGTGCATGTAAGAAATCTTAAAGGGTTTTATCAAGTTATTCTTGGCTTTCCAAAACCTTTTTTTTTTTTTCATTTGCCCCCAGCTTTCGCTATATTTTTTGAAACTGGGAAACTCATCTGACTGAGCCATTCTGTGCAACCCTGTGGAGGAACCTGTCTGTCTCCAGCGATGACAGAAACGGAGACAGGGAGGTTAGCACCGCTGGGCTGAAGTTTCCTTTTGGAAGTCCCCTACTGTCAGTCTCTGCTAACATCTACATATTTAAATCAGATAACTGTGCATTGAAACAGATGGTTTACCATTGGCTCAACTTATGCATCCGATTATATATGCACTAATGAGAAAACGTCACATTCTGTCATTTGCTGTTGACTACACATTTTAAAAGACAGCCTTTTGTTTTAAAATTGATACTGGACCACCATTTACAGCAGAACGAAACTGTCTAGGTAAAGAATTGAGACAGTATGTGGTAAGCGGAAGAGGAAATTTTAAGCAAATATACACAAAACGCAGCCAAAGGCTTAGAAGGGAAATTAAGAAAGTAGAGATAGGGCAGAAAGAAAAGGAGATCATTTCTGGTAAAACAGAAAGCATGAACTGGAGTGATGAAGTGAAGACATTCAGAAACCAGACAAAATGCTGTTGGCACCTAGTGTGAGAAGCAGCGTGTACAATATGCAAGTTAGTGTTGATCTTTGCAGGGAAACCACATCAAGCTCTAGGAAAAAATATGTGACTTCCATTGCTGGTTGCTCTCGCAGTGCTGTTTCAGGCTGGAGCTTTGCAGCAGAGGCTCCGGCATGGCGTGTCTCTTGCAGAAGAAGTTCTGAAGATCTTCTTACAGGAAGATCTGAAATGGGGCCTTTGACTGTGTGGTTCACTGGTGGGGTTTTTTGTCATTTGATAAAATAATAGTTTGGCCTCTCTGTAGCTTGGTGGTGGCATAGACTGTGTTCACGTTCTGAAGGATAGGAGGATTCTGAATGCCGAGTTATAAGCTCTGGTCTCTGACCACTTGCTTAAAAACACTCCAGTACTGGATGATAGGAAAGTGACTTAGAGGACAGTTAATTTTCAGAGGACTCCAGGGAAGATCCATGATATCACAGATGAGGAAACCTATTGTCTGCAATTAGTACAAACAATTAGAAGAAACTATAATAAAGAGTAAAATTAGTGCATACATGAATGTGATATATTGTGGCAGAGTCAGCATGACTTTGCAAAAGAGAATTGGGCTCCGTAACCCACTGGCGCTCTCAGGGTTTCCGCGGTTGGATGAAGGAGAACTGGTTGATGTGATCTCCTTGGATCATATCAAAGGCTTTTGACAGGATCCTTCACCGGAGACTCTTAAACAAAGTTAGCCTGGGATAAAAGGGAGGTTCCCCACAGAAGAAAACAACTGATTAAAAGGTAGGAAACAAAGGCCAGGAATGTATTTTCAGTTTTTACAGTATAGGTAGATCACGAGGGTAATCCCACATATGTGTGTGCTGATGAGAATACTTATAAGTGATTTGTAAAGGGATGAATAAAGAAATGTTAAATGTCATGTTATTTAGAATAAGGAGTGTTGTGAAGGGCTGCAGAAGGATCATATGATACTGAGTGACCACATGTTAGAATGATAGATGAAATTCAGATGTGAAGCGATGCACAGGGGAAAAAACCAATCCTTCCTTCAGACACTGAGCGATGGGCTATTAGCTGATGAATACCATGTAGGAATGAGATACCAGAGTTACAACAGACTGTTCTGTGAAAAGGTGACCTGAAAGTTCAGGATCGATCAAAAAAAGGCAAATACAATGTTTGGAATTATTAGAAAGAAGAAGAGAACGCAATAGAAAGCCTTCTGCAGCTGGACACACGTGTGAGTGTCGTGAATGCTGTGTACAGTTCTGGTTCCCCAAGTCTCCAAAGGGATGTTCTGGAACTGGGGAGGATTCAGAGGTGGTCAAGAAGTATGATAAAAGTAGTGGGGGACATGAAATAAAACCAGGGGCTACCAAGCTGACCGGAGCAGAGGTGGCAGTTCTTCACTCGGAGTGGAGCTGAGCCAGGGAACTCTGTGGTGGATGCTAACAGCTTAGATGGATTGGAAAAGTAACTGGACTCGTTCGTGGAATTAAAAACGTAGGCTGTCAGCTGCAAAGACGCTGTGTCTGGCTAAGCCCAGGACAGTACTCTAAGGAAATAACATTATGCATTTCATTATTCTTATATAATTGCCTAGGCTTCTTCCGTTGGGCACTGACAGATACTGTTCTTGAACCTTTGGTATGTCTCAGTACGGTCATTATGATGTTCTTGCATCGCGTTGGTACTATCTGGTGTCTGCTATGGAGCTGCATTTAACCTTTGAACTCAGAAGGCATTATTAATTTGGCTGCTGTGTATCGACTAGAAGTACAAATATGGTCCTATTCAGGGTCTGTAAAAATAGTGTATAACGTACAAAATATTATAAAGTGATTTAGAAATCTAAATACGGTTCAGACCTTTCCTTCTTTTGATATCCAAGAGACCTTGATGTATTATGCAGGATTTATTGGCAACAATTTGTTCATATATGGTATTCTACGAACAAATTGTTAGACCTTTTATCCCATTACATCACCACATACTAAAATCTACATTTTAGAAAATACATATGCAGGAACAAGATTTTTGATTTGCCAGCATGTACATATAGGGAGCATGCTTGACACAGCATGTTGAAAATATGTATATTGAATACCTGCAGATATTTTAATTACAAAAAATAAATTATTCTGTAGTTATATCTGCAATAGAATTGTAAGCAGTACCATTAACAGAATTAAGGTGAATTTGATATGTTCATTTTAGAAAATCAATATATAAATATGAAAGGTTATCATGGTGCCATGGCTTGCTTGCTTGCTTGCAGATTGCAATTGAGTGTTGAATGAAGAATTTTATTACCCCACTGACAATTTTATCTTCTGCAATGATAAGAAAGTATTAATTAAATGATTTAATTAAACTGTTGATATACATAATAAGGCCCCAGGAGATTATTTAAGTATAATTCAGTTTTTCCTCTCAGACTGGTTCTCCTGATGTGATTAGCCTTTTCAGTGCCATAGAAAACAGAAGATTATCATATACTAAATTTAGGCACTGGTCATTGTTAATGGATTAGAACCGGTGAAAATGAACGCATCTGTCTGAGTTTTTCAAAGGTTACTAGCTTATGAGTCGAGAGAAACCCTGTGTAGAAAATACCTAAAAACCTGAATCATACAGAATTAAGGCCCTATTAAAAACCTGTCAGTGGAAAGTGTGACTAAATTCACCTTGAAGCGATACGGACAAGCTTAATCCATATATGCTGCATTGCTGTCAGCAGCATTGGCCTGGGGATGAGCCGAGCTTTGGGTACATGGACACGGCTGATACTTTCTTCCAGCTGAGATTTTGAAAAGACCAGCTGAGTGCTGCGTTAACGCAACCCCATCACCCTCGCTGTAAAGAGGAGTGAACCACGAGGACACTGGACGTTGAAAAATGCTGGCAACACCTCTGTTACGTTCAACAGCGGACTCATCCAGAAGGTGCACAGTCTCTGTGACTTTCCCCCTGCCTTCCAGGGAAGGGTTGAACTCCCCCAGCCAGCCCAGCAGCCGGCGGAACCCCCAACACGTGGATCCTACTGGGAGAGCTGCCCTCCAATGGGAAGCAGGTCACAAAATGAAATGCCTGACTTTGTTTGTGCCCTCTGCTTACACGGCTGGGGCGCTTACCAGTTTTCCAGAGGCGCGCACAGATTGCGGGACACGCGTTGGTGCGGGAAGTGAGGTTTTCTTGTGCTCCCCAGGCTTCTCAGGAGATAATATAAGATGAATATGAATTTATGAGGTTTTGGATTTGGTTTTGTGGGAGCTTTTTGGTCCTACTAACCCAGAACTTCCTATATATCTGGCCATCTGGGCTGAAAGTAATTCTCCACTTTTGTTTTAAAATATTCCTTAATAGAGAGCTTATGAACATTGCTGTATTAAGATCATAAGGCAGCCTGAATAAGCCTGACCTCTGTCTTCAGAGCTACAAAAGATACTTGCTTTCATGAGGTGTTTATATGCTTTTTGTTACTTAGAGAATACTAAAGGTCTTCATTTAAGTGAGAGAGAAGGTGAACCTGTTAGATATAAATTAATAAGTAAAAAATAATGGAGAACACGTACATCTGTATGTACCTATAACGTACTTTGTATCACTACCAACAGGGCAAAAGCAAAGGTTTTGCAGCAATAGCTTTTAGCATTCGGGAACAGCTGTGCCATCCCTATGCTGTTTGTTAAGTCTGAGCTGTTGCCAATCAACAGTTGTGCTGGGATAAGAGAAAATTTGAACGCAGCCATAGCCGGCAGCTCAAATCGCATCGCCGGTAAAGCCCACAGCCACCCCTGTGCGTTTTGTCAGTTAAATAAGACGTCACTCTTGGACTGGTAATATCGATTATTCTCAACTGCTGTCCGTCTGTACCTCTGCCAGCGCAAACTAAACGCAAACGCAGTCACCAGTGCTGACCGGCCGGGCTGTGCAACGCTGTCCGTGCCGGGGGGGACACACCGATGGGATGCGGTGATGAGAAAATGTCCAAGAGGGATGGTGGGAGCGTTGTGCCGGCACGGAGCCGGGCTGTTTCCCTTAGCGCTGTGAAACAAGGTGGCAGCAATCCGCTTCTCACAAATTCCCATCCCAGCAGGAGCCAAAGTTCAGGTTTGTCTGGGGCTTTTTTACAGTTTTTTGCTTTTTTACCTTTCTCTTTTCACCTTGTGTCCATGGTGTAAGTCATCCCAGACCTCTCCGCTGGTATTTTCTGCACCGCATGCACTCGGTCCTGCAGCATTTTACATGACTTCTGTGCTTCTCTTCATGTGTAATGTCTGTTGAAGATGATGAGAGGTCTGTACACACAAAACCTGTCACAGATTGTCTTACGGGAAACCCAACTCTCTAGTTACATATGTACATAGGTTTTCACTACCATCTTTGACTCACAGGATTTTCCTACTTTAGATAAGCTTCATTCTGATAGTAATCAAATATTCTTCTCATAGGCAATGAAGGCAGGTCACTGAGTTGCTACCAAAAATGTCCTGTATCAATGAATACACCTTTATGTTAGTATAGATTATCCACCACATGTGAGAAGCACCTCAGCATTATAAATAAAAAGGATTAAACCTCGGAGGACTCTGCTCTAGTGTGCAGAAGTCGCACGGAATTACGCGCAAACTATTGCCAGAATTTAATAATGAAGCAATAAAGTTTTGTTGCAATTACTGTGAATAGACACTGATATCTTTTCCGTAGAGATGTTCTCAACACATCCTCTAGAAATCCACACAATTCAATTATGTTCTGTGGGCTTTTTCTGCTGTTGGTTTCAAAGTAGATATCTCATAGGTTTCAGTAGAAATTTTGCTTTTGAGCCCAAGGAAAAAAACATCAGTAAAGAGATCTGAAATGAAAAGTGTTTGGTTTTTTTTCTTTTACTACGAACCTATGTTAGAGGAAAGTACAGTGTGTGAGAGGATAAAGGGCAGCATTTCCAAAATTATCTAAGCATCATTGCAGCCTTAGTTCCATTTTCAAAGCAATGTAAGCACTTTGGAGCCTGAAGGCTCCAACAGGTTCAGATAATATCCTTATTGTAGTCTAAAATTGATAAAGTAGTCTAGGTGCCTAATTCACACTAAGTCCAAGTGCTTTGATGCTCTCATAAGCCCTATTAGATACCTCTCTGAGTCAATATGAACCTAAACTCTCCTGAAAATTGGACACTCGATTTCACCAAAATGCAGTGGGATGTGAGTGCTAATGTCACTTCTTAAAACAGGCTTTAAAATCCTAAGCCACATAGGGCCTGATTTTTAAAAGCGTGAAGTCACTGACAGATGCAGAAATGGGTCAAGAGGAACTTTCCTAAAACCCTGAGGACCTCATGAGGTTTTCAGAGAGGGCACAAAAAAGGAGAAAGGAAGACAGCCAGTTTGCATATCAAATATCTCTCAAATAATAGATTCTTTACAGATATTCACTGAATGAAAAGACAGATACCATCCATTCAGGCAAACATTACTCCATCAAAGCATTAGTATTTTTAGTTGCTATGAAGCTTTGACTTTTAAAGCTGCACAAATGGCTGTACATGCAAGCAGATGTTACTTGTAGAAGTATGTATGGAGTAATCAGCTCCATACAAGTCTCACAAATACACCTCCTAATCCCACACCAAAAATCATTTATTATGGTCTTCATGAGAGAGACACAGGATCTTAACTTAGGCTCACCCAGTGTTAGTGAATAGGTCCTGATTAGCACATCCCGTTAGCAGCCAAGGACATGTAGCAAACCCGTGGGAGAGCAGAACTGGGATTGTTGCACTGGGGAAGTACGGAGGTTTCATCTCTCCTAATAAATTAAGCAGTGCCAGGCTGTGGTCCTGATGGCTGGTATGAGATGGTCTTTGCTCTGCCACTGCAGGAATGGTCCCTGGCGTGGCTGAGGGCCACGGTAAGGAGCCCTCTCCCAAACCATCCCTGGGGCCTGCTGGGGCAGGGAAGAGCGGGGCAGAGCCCGTTGCCAAGAGGCAGTTTGGATTTGGCCACCTGGCTTGGTAGGGTTTGCTCTACTGACATGATCCAGGCTGGGCCACCTGGTGTGAAAGCTGGGGAATTTCTCCGGACCGTCGATTTCCCACTATAGGCATGGCTAGTGTAGAGCGAAGGATATTGTGTTACGGGAGAGTAGGAGATGTCAGAGGGAGCTTCAATTGTGGGATGCAGCTGCGGGGACATCGCTAGTTTTGCTGCTTATAGGCTTCCTTTTTCCATTAAGATTTAGCCTTAAAAACAACTTGACGTCCTGTTTTTTTCCAGGATCGAGAAGGTGACAGTCCGTGACAGTTCAACGTCAACAAACAGTGTTAGAAATGTTTCTTCTTTTCTTGTCCTTATATTCAGCCCATTCCCCTTGCTAGCAATGTGATGCTGCAATACTACATTACTTCCTTCAGGTACTGTTAGATGGCATAAACAAGCAATGTCACCAACCCTGTTTTCGTGGCCAAAGATGCTAGCAGCACATATTGCTGAATTCTCCTGGAAGGAGAAAGGTGAAGTAGTGACTATGGACAAATCCGTATTCAGAAAAACACATGTGCTACTGTGATAAAGTTATAAAATTCTCAGTTTTCAAGAAGGTAAGAGCAGAAAGGCACCAGTTCTGGCAATGTTTGTCTGTTTTGCCTTCTCTTGGAAATTCAGTAAAAAGAGTAAGAAATTTTTTACCACTAACAGTTTTTGCCTTTGATGTCTTTCTGCTCCTCACTAGCAAATTGATTTGCTCCTTAGCTGTAGCAACAGTCAGTACTGCGTATGTGGAACACATAACGGCAAGAAGGCCCTCAGGCTTACAACCGGTGAAAATCTAGTTCAGTTTTGTTATCACCGTGATAAAACCAATAGAGCAATGTTAATGCCAGTGTCTTTCACAGAAGCACCCCGTGTGCTCTGCACAGATACCTTTTTCCCACGCTGCCCTAGAGAAAACGCAGGCTGGTTTTGGTCGCTGCAGTGTAGTAGTTTGGTGGACCTGACTCCCCATCAGCACAAGACTAATTTCCAGTAATTTCCAGTCACTGTTTGGTGCACTGGTAGGGTGGAACTGGAAACAGAGGAATGAATCTTCTAGGGAAGTGGAGGATGAGCAAGCGGAGCATCGAAGGAGGGGTGCAGGACCCCCGGGCATCGCCCCCCTTACCTTCCCCTGAGCAGCGGAGGGGGGGTCCCAGCAGTGGCTACGATGTCTTCATAAACGCAAAGATATGGGACACTATCAACTAGACAGACACTTTGGTTTAGGAGATAAAGGTAGATCGATATAAGAAAAAAAGTTTCTATAGTTCCTATAGAGATAAAAGACAAATCTTCTGAATGTTTTAATCGGGGGCAAAAGTTCATGGGCCTGTGAGTAACTTTGTTACTCAAAACAGATTTGAGTTTATAGCATTTGTGGTTGGACACAGTTTAGCAGAGTGTATACTTCTACTTAGTCTGCACAGACTACAGAAAACTGACTAATAAGAACCTCATGTTGGGTATAATCCAAACCCTAATTTAAAGTTTTTTCCAGTGCAAGATTAAACCTGCTTCTTCCTACTGATTAATATGGTGCCAAAATAATTTATGTCAGATTCATATGATGATAAAACTAAAGGGAGCTCTGCTGGTAATATGTTATTATCACAGTGTCATTGCTTGGCTGGATGGACTCTAACACATCCTTGGCCTGAAGTTTTTCTTCTCTAGCCTTTATCTCTAATGCTCAGACGTATATTCCTGTAATAGAGAAGGCTGCATGAAGGGATTCGATATTCTGTCTAGAAATGCGCTGCAGAGAATGAGGGAATCACCAAATCGTCTTCTGTGTAGTAACCACACATTTGATAAACAATATTCCTGGGTGATATTAGTAGGAATACTAATGGGGGAAGGAGGAGGAAAGCAACCAAAATAAACCAAGCTGGATTGTCCCAGTAATCTGACCTGTGGGAAAAAGCTGTTCTTGATCCCAAATTTTCAGAGTAACCTGGCCATGCTCAAGTGAGCTGAACACACGTCTGAGAGCTGGAGAAGGCAGGCGAACAAGAGCTTGTCTTAAATGGCTGATCTCCAGCTTCCAAGTGAGCATCTCCCTTCTCCTGGTCTTCCCACTCTCTATTTCTTCCAAGACAGCGAAATGTTTTCCTAAATCCCATAGGGAGCTATGGGTGCCTCTTAGTATGAGATTCATACAATAAACATTATAATGAAGGATGTTGTGGTCCAGTCTCCTTTTAATTTGATGACACAAATCGGATACACAAGACTCACATTACCCTTTTTTTGTCTCCAGAAATTCTCCTGTTTATTTTATATAGTCCCTTTCATAAGCTTATGAGACTCATATTAAAACAATTTAGGTTTCTTGCCCTTACAACCATTTCAGAACTCTAATCCTCAGATGTTTAAATATCTTCCTGTAATTTTAAGTCTAAATTTATTCATGCCCCATTTATAACCAATTTGCAGTCTTGTATTATATTATGTGAAACTTATAAACCATTTACATGAACTCAGTAATTGAGATATATATATTTTAATTGTATTTGTTACAGATATATAGTTCAGTTCAGAAGGTTACTTATGAGAATAATTTGTAACTCTCTATAATGCCTTTGATTGATGTGTACTTAAAGCCATTAAGATAACGGTATCTCCACCTGTCTCCAACAGTCTTGTTACTTCTCTCGACTGTTTATAAACATTTATATATCATCAGCATACAGCTTATTTGTGAAATAATTAACGTCATTCACAATAAGATCCTGGGATGTTACAGCTTGTGTAACCAATGCTAGGTCAACAGGGAGATCTTTTTTTATTTTTTGATAAGAATAAATGTGCACTTAGTTTTTAATACAGTAAATTCCTTACTGTGATAACAAAACCAGCATTAGAAGCACCTCTATGTGCATGGATGCTCTTTGAAGGTTTGGCTTCCTGACAATTAATGGAACAAGAAGGACCAATACACCTAATTCAGCAGCTGCTTGCAATGGTGCTGCTTCTGTTGTTTCTATAATGACACAAACCAATTACCTTGTTTTTCCAGTGCCCTGCAATTCATATAGACCTTTGTACTTCTGCACAGAGCAGAACAGTGTTTTTCATCTCATAACATACTATGCTGGGTTTGTGAAGTTAAAAAGCTTATGCAAGCAGTGGGGAATCTGTACCCGGGTTATTTGATGCAAGGGAAGTTTTTCTTTTTCATTAGTTTTCTTCCATTAGGTTAGGCTTATTTTATTTTATGTGATATTTGAATTGTTGAATATTTGGATGCTGATGTAAAAATAAAACAAAAAATGCTTATCCAGAGCAGAGTACTTTTAGCTCTAATGTGAGGGTTTTAAAATACTGAAAAAACCTATCCAGCATTATCCTTGTTATGCACATACTTGGGATTTGAATGAGTACCTTGAAAACAGTGTAAAATTAACTTCTGGAAAATAGATATTAAAATTCTGCATTTTGGGCATTTTAATTTTGACATTTATGATGATTTTTTACTATGCACGATTTGAATGTTTTCACTTTTAAGATGGTTTTTCAGATACTTCCTTATCCTGAGCAGTAAATCAATAAGACAGACATAGTATCTAGGCACAAATCTCTGTTCCCAAAATAATGAGATATGGAATAGAAGCATTTTTATTGTTCACAGCAAAAAGAAATGCATCATGTTATAAAAATACCAACTTCAGTAGGGTAATAGCAAAAAAAAAAAAAAAAGAAATTAGATAAATGAGTCATTTGGCATTACAAATGAGATAACATATATTCTACAGACTTAGAAATTTGAGGATTCAGGTAGAAGAAAATACCAAATAAGGGATGCAACTGTTAAAAGTAAGCAGGGAAGTAAGTGAATAAATACTGCTACTAAAATAAAAAGAAAATATTAAACACCATTTGAGATACCTTGATTACCATAATGTATGTTCTTCTTTTCTCGCAAGAGCACATGTGCCTAGGAACCAGGGTGGGGAGGGGGTCATTGTTTTTTAAAGTAATACTAGCTTAAAAATTATTTGCAGTTTTCATACCCTTTGGCCACACATTTGCTTGTGTATGAAAAACGTTATTTTCCAGAAGACTGAACTCTATTCTAATCTTTTATCTGGATGTTGCATTAAAAGATTCCTTCCCCTTGGCCCATCAGTTTGACGATGTGATAAATTTAGCTATTACACAAATGGCAAACACTGTATGCAATCCTTTTTTTTTTTTTTAAGGAAGATGGAAATTAATAATTCTGTATTTTGTGCCTCAGGCTTATCTTCTGCTCTGTGTAGTAATCCATTTTACATTTTTACGTTAGTAATTGTTCTTATCCAGAACATAAAATGTGTTGGAGTGACAAGCCATACAAATATAGCTGATATCTACTATTATTACTTTGAAATGCTATACAATGGATACTTCAGTTCCATAGTGTTTCATTGTCATAGATTCGGGTAAGAAAAACGCCAGTAAAAATGATAAGCAAAATGATCTGGCTTCTCTGTAGCAAGCTACCTTCTGCGGTGCTTTTAAGAGGAAGAAAAATGCAAGACGGTGATTTTGGTGATGAAACCTCTCCTAATTTTGTGCCTGGGAGCATTCCTGGGCAATGGGCAGCAATGCCTTCTCTGGCCCGAGCTGGTGCGACCCAGCCAGGACCCATCCCAGCAGGATGCTGCCACGGTTTGCCATTAAAATGGTCCGGCGACCATTCCCAGCAGGCAGTTTTCACACAGCCAGAACCGTGCTGGAGGCGAGAGGGCTTTACTGGTGTGAGGGTCCAAGCTTTCCATGCCAGCTGCCCTTACTGCCAGCAACTTTCCAGGGCTTGCTTAATTTACTAGTGTAGACATAAGAGCCAGATGTGCCTCTCTTACTGTGGGAGCACCGAGGAGCTTTAATGAAGTTGCGGGCTCATCTTGTGCCAGTTGATTGGAAACAATAATTGACAGGCCAGCGTAAGAAAGCTCAGTTCATACAAGCTTTCTACCTTACTCCCCGTAATTGAGTTATATCCATAAAATGGGAATTAATGTACCTCTTCAGCATGCTATAAAATAGTTTTATTAATATTTGTGACATCACCATGACAAGCAGCCCAGAAAAGAGGCAGTTGATCAAACTAGAATGAGAGCTGTGTTTTCTTGTAACACAGACGTGAGCCGCACGGTGAGAACAACACAAAATACCGAAGAGCTGTTTGCTGCCTGACCATTGTCTCTACCGTGGGCTGAAAAAATGGGGATCCCATCAGAAATCAAAGAGTATTTGACTACACGCCTACGCAATTAAAGCCAGTAACCTGGTGCACAGACACAAGGGTCCAAACGAAGGATGCCCGAGGAGTCTTAGCGGCAGCACGTCCTAAGAGGGAGCGTTCGACTTTGAAACCTGGACTCGATGTGTGCCCGCGCGCTTGTGTTTGGAAAGAAAGAAGGTTTCCACTTGTAACGAACCCAGATCTTTCCGCAGAGGATGAGAGATTCTGTAATAATCACATGCCAGTCGACAGTAATTAAGAAAAGCCGGTGCTGTGGCGAAGCTCGTTACTTGTCTAGTGCCTTCATTAGAATTGCACAGCGAGTGGGAGTACCTGGCTCTCTGCAGGCTCACAGCTCCGTGTCGTACCGGTCCTAATAAGCTGTGCACATATGTTCCTTGTTCATTTGATTGTTAGCAAATTGTAGGAGTGTGGTTCAGCAGGTTGAGCGCTTTGTAGCAGCGCGACATGTGTTCTTTTCTTCTGAAGAGGTCCGAAGGGAACAAGCAGCCTTGTCCCCAAACAGGTTTGGCAAGGCTGCTGGTTTTGTGGCAGCTGCAAATATATTCCCTTTGTATCCAGGAAGATTTTGAGAAATGCTCTTAGATGGAAGGACAAATCATGAGCTGAAACGCGGATTTGTGAAAGGAATGCATTTGGGAACATCATGGTTATTACGCAGTTGTCTTGGTGGACAAAGAAAACAGAAAAATTGTAGCTATTAGCGTACAGTAATGAGATAATTAGTGGGAACTATTGTTCCTGGAGTTCTAAATATAGCTTTACTATAGCTATCTTAATAAAAAACGAGCTTCGGCTGACTTGATATCACAGTGACATAAATAGATCTTTTTTTGCATGCTATTGTCACAAATATTTTGCTCTGCTATGTCTCATGTCATTACAAAGATGATTTATTAGGTGGGAAACTTCACCCTTTCTTTCAGATGGATTTGATTCTGCCGAATCCTACATCTCTAGATCATTAAACTAGAAATATCAATATCTTCTTTACCACATAATTCAGCGAATGCTACAAACATAGATAACTTTTATCAGAATGTAGACGTTCAGAGTCCTGCTTTCATACTTCTACCTTTCAGCCTTCCTATTTTGACCAGCTGCCTTCACACCTCACAAAATAAAGAGGAGTCTCTAGAAGAACTGCGAAGAATATTAACTTTTAGTTCTCATAAGAAAAGGATATTTCCTCTGTGAAGCAGTAACCTCTCTACAACTTGGAAAAAATTTATCCTCTGTGTGATGTAGCTGGCCTAGATTTCACTGCATTCAGTTTGGGTTTAGGTGTTTTATGGTTGCATATATACAATGATCATTATCTTCTTTGCACCTCAAATACTATGTATCATAGGGAAGAGATGTTATACAGGGCTGTATGTCTCAATGTAATGTTAATAATTGCACGGATGCTGGCTCAGCACTTACCAGCAAGTACAGCAACAAGAGTGCTTACTGTAGGCTGTAAATGTTCTCCCATGCTCGGACGCTCTGCAGTTAGCAGTGGGAAGCCGGCGGTTTGAGAAGTCAAGGCTGAGCGCGGTGCTAGGATCAAATAATTCTCACGGACTGAGGCGTAGGGTGGAAGAATATCATCGGAGCAGGCTGTCTTCAGGGGCATGTACTCTCCTCATTAAGGACTGATCTGAAACACACTGAAAGCAATAGAAAAAACTTCTGATAAGCCGTAAATCTCCTAATATTGAGTATAAAAGGTAAAAGACATTAGTCTCTAGGCAATGACGCTGAGATGTTCCTAGGAAGCATCTCTCTCCATCCATGGCTTGCCCCTTCCACTAACTGGGTTGACAAAAGTGGTGGTTGGGTCCTTGTAGACCCATAGGACACAACGGGGCTCATCGCAGTTCCCAGTCCAGTCATGCTGTGCCTCACCATCTTTTATAAATATTGAATTATTACACTATGGCCTAACCTTTTAGTATCTGTACACCCTATTGTCAGCAGCACTGCCAGCTCCGGAATTTGTATCAAGGCAAGGTGAAAAGTGTGAATATCGGTTTCGTCTTGACTGTCCTTTTTGGCGTTGTACTGCTCCAGCGAGCACAAAGGCAGGGAACGGCCAAGAAGGCAGAAGTCTCAGTACTCCTCTCTTTCGTAGATTGCCCATCCTAACTCACAGAAGCATTTTGGTTAATCAGCTCAAAATCAAATTTCTCTTTTCTGTGTTGCAAGTGTAGGTTTCACTAACTTATCAGTTGGAGCCCATTCCAGCTATGCTATTCCAGCTTGATAGCTGCTAACGGAGATGGGGAACGGCAGCCAGGAATGTGGTATTTTCACTGGATTCCAACTTCACTTTATATAATTTTCCAGCTGCAGTAAACCCATCAAATTATACCCTAAAAAGTACTGCTAAATTAGGAATGCATGTGCATTTAGAAAATGGTTTCTTCTTTTACGTTTCCTCAGCCATAATGTTTGATGTTACATAATAAGTTTTCTAATAAAGTTCAGAGAGTTAAAAAGACCAGATCACACATTGAAAACCCCAAAAGGAAATAGGATGCTTTGGTTTTACCTTCATTTAATGCCACCTGCCTGTGAGATAAAGAACTGATTTTAAATTCTGAGCAAATATTCAAGGCACCTTATTTTAGAATCCAGACTTTTTAGTGATCCATACCCATTGATAAAGTCCTTCACATTATTATGCTGAATCTTAGTCTCTTTTCTTCAAAATCTAGGTAGACAGCCTTTGACAATCTGCCCTTTGGTAGATTCTTATATATAAGCTCATGCTGTCCTGGAAGTGAATTTTCTTTTGCCTATTAAATCTCAGCCTAGAACAAAAAGTATGTGTTTTCAGCAGTGGTTCACTAACTAACTTTTAATGTTTCATTAATTGACAGCTTAAGAAGTGAAATTTTGTAGAGTATGTTATTTAATATTATCGGAGTACTCTGGGTACAGCTGATGCTCTGCAAAGAAGATTATCAAGATTATTATTTATTAAAATTATTGTTAGGATTTTCATTGGGGTAGCAAACAAGATTAATGCTGATTATGACTATATCAAAACTAGCTTTGCAGTTGTGTATACAACTACTTTGTAGTGTGCAGAGCTTTCGTGAAAAAACAGAACAGGCAAAAGTATTTTAGCCAATTTATTTCAGAAGATGAGATGAAAAAAAAACCTGAAGAAGATCCAGACACTTGAGAATAATTGGAATATTGAGTTTAGTTCTGGACATCTCATGACAGACATTAGTTATCTTTCTAATACTTACACGTATTTCTTATGAGAGAACAGCTTAGGCATTGATTTAGAGCAGGACTGTATTCTCATTAAATGGTCACATCTGTGCTTCGGCTGCAAGCAAATATGCAATTGGGACATCATTGAAAAATTATGCAAACAAACATGACTTGTGTGTTTAAATTCCAGTGAGAGTGTTTAGCTGACCTCTGTTCCAATTTGACTCTCTCCCATTTTTATTCTGGAGTCACTTTTTACACCAAAAATCCAATGGATTGTAAAGTAATGCTTTCCAGTTGTAGGTTTTACATAACTAATGATATTTTTCTTCAGAAATTCAAATTTATCAACTTGTCATTGATTTCTAGGAAAGAGACAGAAGTACTCATAGTATAGTCCCTCTTGCATAAGTTTCATCTTGGTGCTTTATCTAAAATACAGACAATGTACAGACAGCATCACTTGCAAAAATATTAACAAGATAACCTTACCACTTAAGGTAGGTCCAAGTGAACTTAATGTTTACCATAGCAAGTAAATATTAAGTAAATACTTAGTATAGTAATACTGATGTAAAAGTAATACAGTACTGGAATAGTAATATAGTAATATTTACTATACTAAGTAAATATTAAGTGGGGCAATCATATAACTTTAATTTTATTGAGCTGTGTTTGCTGGTGTTTTCCACTATACTTTTAGCAGTAGCAGTATGAAAATACTGAATTTGGGAAAAATTATCTTCCTTATTTGAGGAAGACATGAGATTTACGAAGTAGATTGTCTCTGTTATTAATATAGTACCCATTGTGTGTTCAACTGTTACAAAAATAAGCATGTGCCCAGTCTGGATAAGCCCACTGACGTTGTCACATACAGCCCTTTTCCCACTATAGTTCACTCAGTAGTCCAGCTATATGTAGCCATATCCTAATTAAAATAAGATTTAAAATTAACTTGTTTGTTGGTGCCTTTTTTTTTTTTTTTTTGAGGAGTGGTGGCAACATGGTGGTGCTTTCTCAAAATGTCACCAAGGTGCCAGGTGATGCCAGGAGGTACAGAGGCAGTCACCCCAAGTCAAGCACATCAACATCAACCCATCTTTCTTATATGAAATATGGTTGATGGATGTTTCGACCCCAGGGGTGTTGAGGAATGTGTAAATTAAATAGCTATTCCCTCTCCAACTCTGGATCTACGTTCCTCTTAACAGTAGCAAATTTAGTCTAGACAAACAGGATAGTCACTGTAAATTGAGTAAAAGTAGTGCAATGTATTATTCTGCCCCTCATCAGTTTTTAGTGGAGATGTCTTTAACTTTTCATTTTTGCATCATGGGATAACATGAGAACTACATTCAGTTTCTTTTAATCAGATTGGAACACGATCATTTTTTACTTTCTCATACAGCATGATATGTTCATTAATCCTACTCAGAAAAAGAAATTCATGTAAGATTTTCACTGCAGTTGCCATTAATCTAGAGGAGAAAATGAGGCTTTCTAATGACTTGGAATACCATTCCACCATGCTTTGAAGGTTGTTGGCACAGAAAGCTGAGCTCATCAGTGTAAAAGTTCAATTTGAAAGCTTGGTAGTTCAAACCCAGAAACTCTTTTTAGTGTAATGGAAGTGACTAGAGACACAAACTAGGCAGAGCACGTGATTCATGCTAGCAGGAATTGAAATAACTGAAGGTATCCTAGGTTAATATGGTGAAAGTGCCAGACTTGTCTGATTTAATGTTTTCCCAAATCCTTTCAAAAATATGGTGTGTACAGCCATAGAAGCAAAACCAAAGATATTGCCAAAGGATGAGCAGTTAAACTTTCTGTAGTTTTGATACTACCTATTCATTTAAATGCAAAATTTAATAAATAAATATTGATAATTATTCATAAGGATATAATTCCTAAAACACTAACATTAAATAATCAGCTACGGTTATTCTTAATAATGCCCTAAAAATGCATTTGTGTCTGCATTGTTCTTGTGTTCAAATATCATCTAAATATTACTGAGTTAGAAATCCCATTGGTGCAAATTTCCATACCTGAAGTAAACTCAAAGGCTGGGATGACGGTCTGCCGATTTTTTTTGTTGACACATTGGTGAAAGAAGCATCTCCTTTGCAACATTACAAATCTGTTCAGAATAAGGGGAAAAGACATGCTTTAGCAATGTTTTAGCTCTGTGAAACCTCTACAGACTTCTTAATAAACTCTTAAAGGCAGCTTGGAAAGCTCCTGCTCCAGCTCCCACTGAAGTTAGTGACAAGTTTTTCTACTGACTTCAATGGCAGCCCATACTACAACTGCAGCTGTCAAAACAACTAGAAATCAGTCAGGAGATCAGCCAGCACACAAGTATATATTAATCTTAGCAGAAATTATACTTTGGGCAGCTCTGAAAAGAAACCAAATTGACCTTATTGTTTCTGAAGAAATGTGTCTCCCACCGTACTGCGCTGCGGAGGAAGTGAGAGCTGTCAGGACTCTGTTTGGAGCATTTAGGCATGTGAATTGGCACTAAAAATGTGAAACTAAAAATAATAATAAAAACCCTTACAGAGCCAGTAATTTGAACCCTATTTTTGACTTCAAAAATAAATACGTGCCCATTACATTTTCGAGCGGTCTCACAGGAGGTAACAATACCAGTTAGAATTGGTCAAGAACACTGCAGAACTAAAAATGGCTCACACAATTAAGGATAGGCCAAATACTAAGTATAGTTACCTAAGTGTAGTTGCTGCTTATTCTGTGTATTGTCACAGGGGTGATTAACCTCTTTACTCTGTAATCAGGGCCTTTTTTGCAATGTGGTCTTTGCAAGGCAAGGATGCTTGTTCCTGAAATGACACATACTTCACCGATTTCAGCTAGGTGCTAATACACTTTGTGAAGTGAACCAGAAAAGGAACTGAATTTTGCCTTTCACACTTAGACGTCTGTACCCATACAATTTATTTCTTTGTTAACTGAGGTAAAAGTAAAAAAAATTCTTTGTAACACTCTATAAGCTTCAGGGCAGTATTGCTTTTAAAGTAATTTTCCGGTAAGGGCTGCGTGGCAATAAAGGAAAATGTGCAAACTTTAAAAAAAAAATATCCCTACTCCTGTTTCCTTTCACTCCCAGTGGCTTTCTGAAACCAAGTTCCTACTGCCACTGTTCAGTGAGCTACTTAAACCCGTTCGTTACTTAAGGCACATCTGTAGTGTCACTGGGTTTTCAAAACGGCTGAAGCCAAGGACACATGGTTCTGCAAAAAAGCCATTCGAGGACATTCCTGCCACCATCTCTATGCTCCCAACCACTCCCTTTCCCATATGGAAGCCGTAGTGTGTTGCCTCTTTGGTTCCACTGCTATGCGTGGGACGAAGGGGTAAAAAGAGAAGAAGGAACTTCTTAAGCCAGCTTTGTGGCCAAAATCAGTGTAGCAGGGCACTACGGTCTTTCAGACGTTATGTATATTTAGTGTTCATATCAAGATGTTGAATATCAGTCCAGAGAGTTCAAAAGCATCTCCTAAAAAGAGTCAAGTAATTAAATCTGCAGTCTAGGAAACCAGGATCTGTACACGGACACTGCCATGCCGAATCAGAAGGCTCAGTTTGAGTAAAGTAATACTGCATTGAAGTTCCTCAGCGTGTTCCAAAGTTTACACAGTTTTTAAACAAATATGAGCATGATATTCAGCGGTTGAAGTTTGGCAGCTCCTGTAGAAAACATAACTTCGTTTTAAATTTGATTTTTAACCGAGTATTTTTGTTTCTGTTTTACTTTGCTGTGGAAAAACAGAGAAGTGTCATGTTGCAAAGGTCTCGTTCCCCAAAAGGGAGGGCAGGTGGGTGGTTGAGCGTTCCCAAAATGTAAGAGCAATTTTGAGGTGGGTGCAGAGCCGAGTCTTGCCACCTACGCCCCTGTAGCAGCAGTGACTTGTCCCCCACGGCGTGGCTTAAGCAAAGGGACGGATCACTCGAGTGTCTCCATGAGGTCAAAGCAGGAGCCCCGTAGCAATCCGTTCAGACAAGACAGCAACAGTTCTGGAAGTAAATGAAGTATTTTAAAGTAGGAAACTGTATGGATTACTGAGGGTTTTCCTTTGGATCGAAAATCCTATATTCCAACTACATTCCATTCAGCTGCCTAAATCCTACAGTAAAAGTGCCTGAAGTTCTTAATAATGAGGTAACATAGAAATGTTAATGCTTAGCTGAATTGAAACATTGAAAGCAAATAGTTCTTTTTGCTCTTTCAAGCACATATTACTGCAGACCACTGAAGTATTAGTAGTATTATTAGCATGAGTACTTAAATCATGAGCATAAAATAGAAAACTGAATGGAATGTAAAATTCCCATGAGTACCACTGTGGAGAATAAAGTATGCTGTAGATTAGCTGCTAAAATGCGTCTTTTAAACCGTAATTCCAGAGAATGTAGTACACAAATTAGCCGTATATCTTAAGATAATGGATCTTAATGTGTTTACATTTTAAACAAACCACATTTCTGTATCAAGATTCTTATGAATTTAACCTTGATGTTACTGGTTAGCCAGCAAGAGTTTGAAACAGAACATATCTGAAAGACTTTATTTGGACAGAGCAAGAATCAGAAAACCAGCATTCGTTGTCAGGAAGCAAAAGCTCCTATAAAGTGAATGGCTGACTCTGTGAGTGATAGACTTTGCATACTAGGTAGGATCTAGAGTGGGAGAAATTTGTTTGAGGCTATTTTTTCCTGATTTAATTATCAAGAACATTTATTACCATAACTCCTAATATTCCATTTTTCACACATCTATACCCATTGCGAACAAGGACGGAGGGGATTTTCGCTGCAAAGGCTGTAGGAGCACTTTATTGGCAGTTAACCTATATTAGCCAACTTCTCTGGGAGAGAAGAAAAAGCCTTTAAAGGGATTCCTAGTGAGTCAGACTCCTTCAGATGTGCCATTGCTGAATTTGCTGGGAACTCAGTATCTCTTCCTATTTTAGAATATCCCTGTCCAGGTAGTCTGCAATCCCTGACCCATGGGCAACTGATGGCCTACCCATGGAGTGCAAGGATCAAGCAATTCTGAACAGGGGGTCTCATTTTATTTGGAACAGGCAGTTCAGCTCTAGTCAGATGATGAATTAATTTGGGGTATATTTTTTTCTGATGTCCATACTGGCAGCAGTTTCCTTGGAAGTCTTAAAGACCCTTTGACAACTACTGTAATCTGCAAGGTGCTCTGGATTTTCTCACTGGACAGAAATTGGTACCTGAGAGTAAATGTTATATCCCCTTCTGCTTTTTTTTTTTCTTCTTATATTTATTTTGGTAGTGTCCGTCTCTTAGCAGCCACAGTTGCAAACTGTAGTCACGCCTTATTTCAAGAGTGCTGGCCTTGGTTTCTCTAGTTGCCTGGTGCAGCAGATTTCCTTGGTGAGCAGATGTATGCTTATGCCTGTATTAATTGGATGCAGTTATGAATTTTTCCTTCAGCTGCAAGCTGTGAACTGTGGTCTTCCAAGGGGACAAAAAGCTTCTATAATGGGAAAGTATTTTTAATTTTACTTAACTCAATTGGTTTTCTTATTTTTGTTGTTTTGTTTTACTTTAAGGTAAGGTAAGGCTTTAATAAGTCTGAATTGATCAAAACAGTCCATCAGCTGATGCTGAAAAGACCTTTTAATGGCTCTGACATATAAGGCAAAATAATTATTTGACAACTGACACTGTGCGTGTTCCTAATATCCATTAAAACCAGTAGTTGGCTCAAAGAGAAAAGACTTGAAATCCTGGAAATACCATTCATTTCTGATAACTCCCAGTGAAGGTGTATTATTTGTCAATTTACTTTTTAAACTGTTTTGTGTAATATCATATTCTGTCTCTTTAATTTATATTAGCAGTTAGCAGCATTATGTAATATCCAGAGGTTTTGCCCAATTATAGTGTAATTTATTCAAACCCTGGCATGTAAAGTTTGGCAAGGCAGCCTGTGTTGCAGCTGTTGCTGTTTTCTCCATATTACAATCCGTACAAGTACTTTTTTTCCCCCCCCCCTATTATCACACATTGGTTTTCACAACTTTCAAATAATAGTGCTGTGAAGTGCATGAGAAATTCAGAGTATAGCTTTGAACTTCATGCAAAAATATAACTCTGCATTTAGGGAATTGAAGTGAGAATAGCACCTGCACCAGCTGAGGAGTCTGCTTGGCCTGAGTCTTGAACAGGATCCTCCAGTTTGGCTTCTGTTTTGTAGGAAAAATGCACCCGCCTGGGGATTTAGCATCAGGAGATAAGCAGATACACAGCTTGCAGGAACTTTAAAAAGCATTCATCAGCATCAGCAACATCGTGAAACACTTTTCTACATTTTAAGTGGAGCACTTTTCTTGTGAAAGACGTTCAGAGGTCAGCTCTTCATTCATTATTTTTTTTATAAAATTGGTTGAAAGCAATAGTTTTAAAAATAAGCAGTAAAATTTTTCTTACCTAAAAATCAGAGATCTCCTAAAAGTAAATACCTTTTGAAAATTAAATATATGCAGGGTTTGGGTTGGTTTTTTTTTAACATGGTTATGTATATGTCTAGTTGTAAATATTAAGATAGTACCTGGAAGCCCCTTGGAAGGAGCTCTTTCCAGTTTTCATGTGAATAAGAAGCCAGAAGACAGGATACAACTTCTAATGTTCAGACCTTTTAGCAGAAATTTCTCTGCGAAGAAACTTTCATGCATGAAAAAATACATCCTGATGCTGAAGCCAAGAGCTGGATCAGACCCCAGCCTGTTCATTTAGAAAAAGAACTTTTAAAAGATAAATACCTCTCTACTTTTTCAATTGATGTCAGCAAAACTGATCCTGGTGGTCTGGTAAGATGGTGAAATGTAGTATCAGCTGTGTGTGACAGTAAGCAGCAATGTAGATGACATAATTCCCCACTGAATTGTAGAGCCCAAATCAATTCGTTTAAGAATATGAAGCGTGTTAGACGGCAGAAACAAGCAAAGCCATGGCAAAGGACAACAATCTGCCACTGTCATTCTCTGGCTACATCATCCGTAATAAAAGACAGATTACATAGAAATCTTTTCTCTTCTTCAGAGAAAAAAAAAAAAGAGCTTTATCTGATCAGTAGAAGCTTATTCTGTAACTTAATCCTTCAAAATGTGCTTCTGAACCTGGAGTATATTTTTCTGGGAGCTGCCATCTTGTTGTATGGATATAGCACATTTACAGGCCAACTTCTGTCACCCTGACATATTAGATTCCCAGCCTGAACTATTGTTCAGCTGTATCCCTTCAGAAGGTGAAAGATGCAGAATGAATACCATTTTTTTCTTACACTGTAGCTACTGGTTATAACTATAAAAAAAAGAAAAAGAAATGCGCACTGCAGTATTGTTGATGCAACAAAATTGAAATGAAAATTCATAGAATTGTGATTAAATATATATCTAGCTTTAGGTAAACTAACCAAAGTCATATTAAGCCATTATGCATATTTTTTTATTCAAGAGAAAATATTCTAATGGATTTATTTATTGCCAGAAGAATTTATGCTTTTGTAAACATATATTTTGTAACCGACATAACATCCACCATATGATACCACTGCATGAGTACTTTTCCTCTTATAATGTTTAGATTATTAGGAACTCAGGAATGTTATGGTAGATCTTGAAGTAGCTTTATATTTTTAATATATTAGTTTCTGTTTGGGAGACGCAGCTAGTTGAGCAGTTTGCTGTAACTTGGCTTCTTGTATTTGTGATGGTTGGGCACCCCAGAGAGATGGAAAACTGAGAGAAGGGTGGATGATGAAAACAGCTGCTATAATTTCAAGATTTCATGATGATGCTTGGGCTTTCTAATACCAACGCACATAGAAGAGAAAAAGGTGTGCTCTTCATAGTGAATGGCAGAGAACAAGTGTAACTAGTTCTTCTCTCTCCATTTCTTCAGGTAAAAGCCAAAGAACAGGAAACAAATATAAAGCTGGAACAAAAAGCAGCTCAGTTATTTTCTTTCAAAGCATTTAGTGATGAAGCAAGTCGCTGTGTCATTAGCAAGCCATAGCTCAGTGTTTGCAGTCCGTAAGGGGTACATATGCCCTGCTACAGCCTGATGACAAGATAAAATATCTTTATATTGCTCTGTCATAAAACTTCCTTATCATTCCCCAATGGTTGTTAAGTTGCATGGTTCCTGTCCACCCTTTATTCCCTTTACTCTCTAACTTGGGGTTACATAAATGCCATAGGCTTGCCTTGCCTTTCCAAGTACACCTCGGTCTGCTTACAACCTGCCAGAAAACGAGATAAGAGCGTCCCACAAGCTTCAAAGCAGAAGCTATGTATGTCCCAAGGGGCAGGAGGACGGAGGGGTTTGGTGGGACAGCCTGCGGTGGGTTCACCCCGGCGAGGGCAGGCAGAGGCTCTGCTTGGTTAGCCAGAAATAGCGCTTCGCTGAGCAGCTGCGCATCCTAAATGTGCTAGTTGCTTTATATGGAAAGAGAAATGCATGATTTATGAAAAATGTAATATTAGAAAACAAACTGCCTTCTGGAAAAACCTTGGCAGAATTGTTGCAAGCAGCACTTTATTTTCTTAAAGGAGTAGACCCAAAGTGTTAATACCAGCTAGATTAGGCATCAACAGGAGGAATGGCTCCATTCTGCTTTATCTCTCTTTAAAGGTATTAACCAGAATCTCTCAAATGACAACTGTAACGGGGGAAATAAAGCACAATACAGTAGACTACATTTATCTATAATTATTGTAAATCAAAGAGATTGTGGATAAAAATTTGTTTTAAAAAAATATATGTCCTTGGTGTTCCATGAACTGAAATCTTTACCCACAGGAACATGCTGGAGAAAATGTGTACTTCGTATGTTTGGCACTTATTGTATGTTTTCACCACATCAAGGGACACTGTGACTTTCTAGATTTGTAGAAAGCACAAAAACAAGAAAGAAAGTGATAGCCTTTACTGTAACTATGAATGTAGCTTGCAAAGGCATCATTCCAGTTTACCAAGAGCAGCGCTGTGTCTTGCTTCAGGTGCGTACCAGAGAGTTCTGGTTGAAACAAGCCTGAAAGCTTCAGATTTGGTTCACGAATATTCAAGAAAACACGGGGGTTTTATAACCTGCCAGGGCACCACACAGGCCAGCGATGGGGTGAGAGATGGCCCATGGCTGGGATGGGATATCTACACCACCGAGACTTTACTACAGTGTGCGTACCTGGGCTGACGGAGCTACACATAGATGCCTTTTAGCAACGTTCTCATTACGTACTCAAGCATGATACGTCACATTTCTGGAAAGTTAGCCCTGATTTTTCTTTTTATGCTGTAATTGCTGAAAGCTACACAGGAAATTGTGGGGGAAGGTAATAACTGCTCAAGGTGTTTCATGCAAGTTGTGTTAATTCAACTGGAGACGAGAGAATTTCTGTGTAAACCAAAAGGGCCACTTTGTTCAGAGCAGGAGCAGAAGGTCTTTCATGGAGGCAGTGGCTTCTTTCCCCTGAGGGCTGTTTTAAATTAAAGCAGAAGGGAAGTGTGGCCCATGTCACCTGAACTGATGGGACCTTCTTCAAAAAGGAAGGGACATGGGGAAGGTTTGAGTTAAGGAGTGCATCCCGGTTATTCTCTCGTTTGGAAGGGAGGGAAACTAAGCCAGCTGACAGCCTTTCAATGACTTTTTTGCTTTTGTCATTGACCTATCTTTCAGAAATATGTTGGGGGTTGAAAATTTTCATTGGAAGAGCTCCTCCTGACCCGTCTCTTGAGCCGGTCTCCCCCCAGTCCGTGACAAGAGTCACAGCCTGCTGACTGTGCTGGGAAAGCTGTTTCTTCTGCTGCTGCTGTTGCACTTCATACAAACAAGTTAATATTATTTTTGCTTGGAAGGAAAAGGTTCTGCTGCCTCCTGATTAAGGCAGTTACTGAGGGATGGAGATCAAAGGAGCCGACGTGTGCTTCTTACTGTGCCCCTGGTGCACAGAACGTCTTTTGCTATGAGAGTACCGTCAAAGGGGTTAATTCGGGACATCTTCTGAAGGTAAATAAGGCGAACGTGAAGGTGTTTATATGGAGCCTCATCTCCAAATGTACTTTAGGAGAGGAGAGGAAAAGCATGGGCCTGATAATGCTGGGGAGAACAGTTTGAGATAGCAGTGGCAGGCCTGGTTCAGCAGATGTGCTGCAAAACAGAGAGAAACACAAATCTTGGTCCTAACAGGATGGGAATTTCATGGTCAGTGAACCAGAAGAGAGTACATTGTACCCAGAATGAATTTGCTTTCAGGATTTAGCCTGTTTGAAAGTTAAGTGATGGAGGGCCGGGTTTGAAGTCTCTTATCTTCACATTATTTCCGTGAACTGCAAATAAACCTGCATGGTCAGATACTTGGAAAGCTGAAAGAGCTTGGCTGGAGGCATAAAGCAAAAAACAAGCCACGCAACTGAGAATGTAGATTCTAGGAAAGGATAGAAACCTGTTTGATCTTTTTATAAACTGGCAATAAACCTGTAATCTTTTACAAATATTTTGAAACTATGATGGTACCTAACCAGCCATTTGTCACTAGACCAAAGGCTCAGAAATCACAGGCCCAGTTTCAGTCAAAATTCGTACATTCTAACTCTGGCCTATTCTCTTTTTTTGTTTGTTGGTTTGGGTTGTTTTTTGGTTTTTTTGTTAAGCACAAACACACATAAATATACTTTTGCTGCTTCTACTTGACATCCACCGACCTCTGCTGAAGAGGCCCTGTTGCTTTTGACCCCAAAGACCAGTCTTGGCTTTGGTTTCTTTGTTTGCTGTAAAGTCTGGAGGTGTTAACAGCTGTGCCTATTGAATCCAAAATGAGGTGAAACTGAAAACCATGTATCAAAAGCATTTCTTTGTGCAAGTCCTTGCTCTGAAGTGTTACAGAGCACTATGAAGCAATCACTGTTTTTCAGCATCTGGAGAATTTACCCACATAGATAATTTTAGTGTCATGTAAAGCTCCAAAGTTTGATTCAGCTTTTATGGATCAAAGTAGTACTACTGGCAATGGTCATAGCTGATAAGCCAAATTTAAAAGTCTTTATTTAATCTTTGCTACTTGGCTGGCTTGTTTAGTCAGCCAGCGTAAAACCCCCAAAACCTAAATATTAATTTGGCCAATTAATACTTCATTTCAGCTCCTCCCCATCCCAAAGAAGAACTACACAGTAACTCTTAGAAGCCATCTTCCTCCCATAAGCATTAAATATGAGCACCTTTCGTAAGGAAATCTGCTCTTTCTGGAGCGGTGGCTTCTGCCTGTTCCTGGGGAGGTCGCTGGGAGCAGGATGTCTCCTAATGACGACGTGTGTCCTCTGGAGACTTCCCCAGCACTTCCTGACCACAGGAATTCCAGCAGCCCAATCACCATCTGATGAGAGTCAGGAAAACACTGCTAATTGATTTAATGAAGGATGTTGATTTACTTCAGAGGAGAGTCTGCTTCAATAAATCTAGAGCCACTTGAAAAAGCAAAGATATCAGATTATGTATTAGTTGTTTGATCTGAGATATGTATTTTAAGCACTTTTCTCCTCTTGTTTGATATCCTGGCTGCAGGGGATTACTTCTGTGTGCTGTAAACTGCTTTATCTTCTGAAGGTAGATGGGGGTGGTTAGTTATCTCTGTGATTTATGTGGTTTGATATTAATAAGTTAATTTTATCCTCCATAGATGGGTCATGCAGTATCTCAGTGCAAATCCCTTATTTTATAAGTCCAGGCTGTTCCTGTCATATCTCCAAACCATTCTCGGAGAGTGGGGATACGTAGTAGTTACATAGCTGTTGCAGTCGTGGCCTTCTCATGCCTAGGCATCCTGGGAATGTGGAAGCCCATGACCCAGAGAGGCCAAGTTCTGGTCTTAAATGAGATCTTGGGAAACATTTATAAATTCATTCCATGCATCTGTTGGATTATAGCTTTCAGTATTCTCCAAGAATATTTTCTGCTATCATGTCTAATCGTGAACTATTTTCCACGTGTTGCTTGTGAAGATGTCTCTGGAGCTGGGACATCACTTGGTGCTACTGAGGGTTGTAGCTGTTGAAGTGGGCAGCAGCATGAGCCCTGTCCGTGCTTCGTCACTCGCTATAGGATATGTGCATTATCGCTTTCCCTATATCCTGTGCCGAATCCCACAGCGTTGGCAGACTGGTACTGACAAATCCCAATTCCTTCTGCCCCGTGTTCCGAACTGGCTGCACAGAAGGCAGCTCTGGTCTGAAAGCCATGCGGCTGCACTGGTGAGATGTTGTGCCTGGGCGCATGGATCTCCCCAAGAGGCGGCATGTTTGACCCAAGGCAGGTGCTGTCCCTATCTGACCCGTCGTTTGTAAACTGGAGCTAACCTGAGCTGCCCAAGTCCGGCTGAAGGTATAGTCAACCATAAGGGAAGGGGGGAAGCACACGCAAAGGTGAGGTGGAATTTCACAAAAAAAATGCTGTAAATTCTAAA
The DNA here is from genome assembly GCF_000737465.1 of Haliaeetus leucocephalus. Lineage (NCBI taxonomy): Eukaryota > Metazoa > Chordata > Aves > Accipitriformes > Accipitridae > Haliaeetus > Haliaeetus leucocephalus. Next base: position 7,774,594 of record NW_010972631.1, on the reverse strand, counting down.
ATTTGGTGTAATATAATTTTTAACTTGAACTTTCTCCTTTCTCATGTTGCTGGGTCTGCCACTGGTCTGCTGAAGGGCTTTTCAAAAGCCCTTCTTTCTCCTGAGTGCTGGTTCTTACATCCAGTAAAATGACCCTCTGCATTATACGGGCAGTCCATAAAGTCATTTGGGTTTTCCTACTAGAAAAGCTCTGTATAAGATTTTTACCTTTTTTTTTTTTTAAAGGGGAAAAATCTGTGCCAAATATATTGCTAGATTTATTCACTTATCTTTCTGTGACAAAGATAATGAAATTCATAGCTTGCCTCCTGAATAAATCCTTTATTTCTATTTTATATTGTGATTGATGCAGTAAAATTTGTGCCAGTTCAACAAATTCCACATTTTTTTTTTACTTTAATTTAAATAAACCTGAGCATAAATTTAGTCTGAAAAGATGAGCGGTGCAATTTGGGATTATATGACTTGCCATTTTAACATCTACTGCATAATTTTCTTCTTGCTCTGGCTGTGCTATAGCTTCTGAAGAACGTGATAATACTATGATAGACAGTAAAGGACTGGCTGGAAATTGAGAATATTTCTGTTCAACTTGAGTCAGGTAGTAGTTAGCTTCTACTCCGAGCAGTGGTATCCTTTCACAGAAGCTTTTTCTTCTCTGATTATTCCTGGAGATTATTCACTTGTGTCCCTGAGCCGTTACTGAGCTATTGCAGACACCATTGCCATATAACTAAGAAACAGAGGATTGACAGTCAGTATATGCAAGGAACAAATTCCACAGGTCGGTTACGAGGATGTCCTAGTTGTGCCATTGACCCGAGATGTCATACCCCACCACCTCGGCCCCTAACCCGTTCTGAATACCTGAGGGTCTGCAACTTGTTGAAAAAAGCATCGTTATTACCTGCGTGCCTGGAAAGCTGGGGATCCCTGCAGTGTGTTGACAGAGCCTAACCTGGTGGGGATTTAAGCATTCCTTTTCTTAAAGCAGCCCCTCCATGACCATCCTGTTGCCTTCATTGACATTTTCGACCATTAGTTACTCTTCGCGCAGATTCTGGCTCACGCAGGAGTCGGTTCTACCATGACCGCGCGTTTCCAGTACGCTGTTTGCCAGCAGGTGAAAAGTATTTACGTTACTGGAGAGAATTACCTCTTCTGAGAGATTATTTCAAAGTCAGCAACGCAGCAGTGGAGCCTGCTTACAGCAACGGCCTTTCCTTTCCGTCTGCCCTTACGAAACACTTCAGCGCTCGCACCCTGTGGTTCCCAGCGAGGGTCCCCAGGCACCCACCTGCCCGTGATCCTCTCTCCGGGGGCAATTAGGGTGCAGAATAGTTCCCACGCTTTGGGACCTCTTGCTGCTTCCAGCTGTGAACTCACCATCCAGCTGGTACAAATTGGTTGAGATGGGAAGAGAAGGAGCCCCACGCGCTCCCCTTCCAACTAGCACCAGCTGGAACAGTGTGTTTTCTTACCTTCTGTGATAAAGTTATCCCATTTTATATCCTTTCTACTTTGATCCTCTCAGACATGTAATTTAAGCTATCACAAGAGAGGACACAGTATGTATAAATGACGAGAGAAGTGTACACAAGCCATTGGCTGTATTAGGACTCTCATAATGTACTTGAGTGCTCTGCTGCATTGGTATCTGCTGCAAATTATGACTATGCTGAACAATTACTAGAAAAAGCAAGGTCTATCAAGGTAAATATAATATTTCTGTTTATCGTAGGGCCTTCAGCTTTACAAATGTACATTTATGCATGTTTGGCTTTCTAATCTTTAAAATTAGATGTATTCTGGTAATATTTTAAGTTGTCCTTGAAACAAATGTCATCTGTCCCCTTTCTGAATGTTATTTAAGATTTTCGTTACATAATCATTAGGTGAAATGCTAGTACCACAGGGATAAAAGCTGGTCAAACTAGTGATAGATGTTAATAGAATACAGTCTGCTTGCTGAGAATAAAGGTGTTGTAAGACTGCAATTTGCAGTGTGCTTATAATTTGGGGTTCCAACCTTATGTTTTTACTTAGAATTGGATTTATTTGTTGATTGGGAGTTTTGCCTAAAAAAAGGGAAAGAACATGGGTTTTTTCCCCTTCCTTTTTTACATTTTCTGTGCAGTCAGAACTATTGATTTACAGTCTTCAAGCAAAAGCAGGTAAACAGTGGTTGGTTATAAGATATTAAACATTGATTAATTGTGTTGTTGTTTCAGGTGAGCTTTTATAATATTTTTGATGTTTCTTAAAAATCTACACAAAATCCCTTTTCCTATTTGTTTATTCCTTCTTCATAGAATCAACATATGGACTTCCTAGTCACCAGAGTATTAGCAGTTTATATGGCAAAATAAATACATGTCTGTTGGGATTCATAATTTCAATTCATTGAACAATTTGCCAACAAAAGATGGTGATCTCCCTGAAGGTCAGTGCAATGTTCTGTTCCTTATTAGCCATTTTATCAAAACTACCCTTGATGTAAATCTAATTGATGGCCAATTCTGAAATTTTAATGTTACCCAAAAAGGCTGCGTGCATAACAAGGTCACATTCTGCCCTGGATATGTTTGTGAAACTCCCACAGACAACAGTGGGAGTTCTGCACATAGAACATGGGATAGAGGCTGGCCCCTGATCTTTAAACCGTTAATACTTAAAAATGAGAAAAAAGGCAGCGCTCCAAATCCTGAGTTTCTTACTGCAAGTTTCATTTAGGCTAAACCTTCACCATGGGTCACCATAATTTAATTTGAGGGAGAACTTCACAAAATACTCACTAGCTGATGCAGTCTTGCTGCCGGGTGCTCGGCGTCCAGCCTGTCTGCTTCTGGGATGACTTTAAGTAGGAATAAGCTTGGACAATTTCCTCGTCTGAGTGACTTGGAACCTATTCTAAACGCAGCTTTAAAAATTAGATACTGAATCTAAGACTCACTGAAAGGCTGCATGCTACTAAATGTCTAAGTCATCCTTTAGCACTGCTTAGACTGCTAAGTAACGTGTCTTTTTCAGTGTTAACCCTACTTCTCATTTTAAGCATTTGGGGGATCTTTGTTTACTGTTTGAAACAATTATTGCTTCTGCCACAATACTTCCATTATGTTTACTGCAGTTTCTACGTAGTATCTTGTATGACTTTTCATAGAAGAAATTTAAGATATTTAAGATGTTTAACAACTTAGGAGATTGGTAGGGGTTTTTTTTCTTAGTTTCCTACTGAAAGATTGTTTGAGTACAACTAGTTTCAATTGACTTTTATTGATCTTTGTGGATCTTGAGGAATTGTGCCTCTCCTCAACTTCCCACTCAACATACAGTGAAGGTATTGGGTTAGAAAGTCACAGCTACTAGAAATGAAGCAAAACTAGGTAAGTGATTTTTCACTTTGCAAGCTTAAGCCAGAACACAGTATTGCAATGCTTTCTGGCATAAGTGTTTTAAAAATATTTCTTTGGGGATTAATAGACTTTTATATGAGGTACAGGGCTGTATTTTACATCCACAAACAGATAAAAGTGTGAATTTGTGCCTGTAGGGTATTACACGTGTGGAACTGAAGAGCTGAAAGGAGGATTAACAGTCTAGTTTGCAGAAAGCTGACTGTACTAATGCTTCTGACGAGCTGTAGAAGAGTTAACTCCAGTTGTTTATATGGTGCACCTCTGTTCCTTAAAGGATGAAATCCAAACTCCACTTGGAGATTTGCCATTGACCTGTGTAGGACCAGAATTCCACCAACTGCTTTAAAGCCTGGAACTATTCATCCTGGGCTTTCTCTCTGGCCAGAAAAGCAGCTGCTGTCATTAACTTTAGTGGTACCTGCCTTTTGTGAGCAAAGTCCCTTTGAGCAAGACATGACAGTACTTTGTCTGCACGTAAACTCATTTCACAAAAACGTAAATGGCAACTTTATCTGCAAATTTTATTACTAAAAGGCAGGGGAGGAGTTCCAGTTGAGCACAGATTTAGAAAAAAAAATTTTAGAAATACCCTCTGCCCCCCAAAAAGAATTTAGTCTAGACAAAGCTCTAAAAGATGTGATTGTACAGGATCAGGGATAAACATAAATTTTTAAAAGGGAACCAGAGAGCTGACATCGTAGCAAAGATACAAAAGCAGGAGCTGAGAGGTCGAGGAGCTGTATCAAGACTGGTTGCACAGATCTTTTTGACTGCTCCGTCTTTCTTTGCTGTCCTCTGTTTAACCATCTGCTGAATGATACCAGAGTACATTAGCAATGTTCAGAAAAGCGTTTGAAGAGTCCTGAACAAAAAATCTCTGCATATATTCCAGTAACATGGGCACCTGCAGTGCAAATGTAGGTACATTTGAAAGAGAAGAAGAAAAACTAAGAGCTTGGAAACTTTCAAATCTCTTGAGGCACACAAAAACATTTTTGCGTTATAAAATTGATTATACTCTCTCTGGAAGCAAAGAAGTAGTTAAAAAATTACAGTATCTAGTAAAAATATTATAACATGTCCTTATGTTCCATTAGTTGTATTGCATTAATGAGGATCTCCTGTGAAGATTGTTTTCTGTAATATAAATTATGTCATGCAAGATACATACTTACTCCCTGCTATTTTTCAGATGGGGGAAAATTAAACATTGACAAACAAACAATTCCTTCCATCTCTCTGTCTCCCTAGTAGATAATAACAGTAATGACAGGAATAGTCTTCATTAACAGAGACTCATGCTGAATTACATCCTCAGGCTACTTTCTGATTCTAGACATGCAAGCTTTCCCCAGAAGCCCAAGTGATGTTTCTGTAGTTAGCATATTTTTTAAATGAGAAGGGACAGACAGGAATAAATGTAATAAGCGCTGCGTCTGACCGCTAAATCTGCCGTTTGTCAGAAATCTGTTTTGCGATGATTAATCAACAGTAAAGGACAAGAGTGTAGTGCCATTTTATGGTTCCTAGGCTTTTGATTTTGAATGGTAGCATGGTAGGAAAAGTACATGGTTAAAGTAGATGTAGGCTTTAGAATTTAATTACTCCTAAAATCAAAGCACGAGTACATTCAGGTGAGTAACTGGACATGCATATATAGGTACATTTTAAGCTAGCATTTTACAGTTCTTTTAGTATTCATCTCAGTACAACTGTGCATCTCGTGTGTTTCTTTGTTATAGTTCTTTCTGATAAGTCTTTTTTCTATTCGGTGGTGCTTCTGACATACGGAATCAAATTTCTCTTTCCTTACCAAATATGTAATCCATTTTTATCTAGTAGTACACCAAAGGAAAAAGAACCTTATGCTCAGTTTTAGTCTTTCTAATTGCTGATGAGGGGAGGAAATGGCTTAATGTGGATTTCCAGACTGAAAAATGACTGTAAATAGCCTTTAGGAATTCTGTGTGTATTATCACTCAGTGACTTCCATATCACATTTTTTCCTTTTACAAGTAAGAAACGTTTACTGCTAACTGCCAACACTATGCACATGACGCACAAACCTAAAGTCAAGCTGGATCCTATCACCAAAAGCCATCACTTCTCATTATCTTTGAACCCTTACTAATAAAGTTAGTGGGAGTTAATGATATAAGAGCGGGCAGAATTTGTAATCTGGAACTTAGATAAAATAAATAAATTCTCTTGATGATGTGTGTGCATCCTGATAGAGTCCAGTTCCCTTTCCCATGCACAGATACTGAGAAAAATTGGTGAAGCCAACAGATGCATATGAATACACAGAAGGAATAATCCTGTTGATAAAGAATTTTGAAATGGAAATCCGTCTCACAGGGACTGTTGTAATGAAGGTGCAGTTTTTCCTTTGCAGACGCTTCTCTAGACCTATCTGGTGTTTCCAAATGGGGTTCATTATCTCCTGTTCTAGTCAGATATTGCTGGTCATAACTGGAGTCTTTGAGGAATGGTTTGCATCTCTTTGTGGAATAGGAGCTGCCAGGAAAATGTGGGAAGAGGATGTGTGTGGAGTCAAGTCTTTCTGCCTTTGGTGACCCAGACAGACTGTTAAGACCGCAGAGCTTCCAGGAGGGCACAAATTACAGATAGGAGAAGGGGGGAGAGAGAGCGAGAGGTGTTCAGCTGTAACACAGGCAAAATAGCAGCAGGAGCTGCAGTCGGCCGAGGAAGCATCGCCTGCTGTCAGGGTACATAGATGTTGGCCTTTTCCTCTTCTGGTACCTACTCTCTGCTTTTAAGGCTGTATACCTGTGTAGTAGCAAAACTGTAGATGCTACTAGAGATGGTATCCTACGGGAAGGTTGCGAAGCATGGCGTTGGAGCAGAAGTTTAGGAAACGGATAAGTGGTAAGGATTAGTTACAGAATCTGGTTGTGTTGCATAAAGTGTGTACAGTGCACCTCAAAGAAAAGTGATGGTGAACTCTTCGCTAATTATGGACACCAAGGGAAGCTGAAAAAAATGAAGGCAAATGAAAGTAAAGTGTATCGGGAGTATGATGCAACAGTTTATTAGAATTAACTTTCTAACTATATCTTCCACATTAATCTAAGAAACTTGTCAGCATTTTATGCCCAAAATAGAGATAGGTAACAAAACCAGGCAATGAAGTATTTCGGAAAAGGTATTTACAGGGAGAAGCCTTGTGCTCCAGAAGAGAAACGTCTGGAGATGTACTCTGTTATCGCACAGTTACAGTGAAAGTGAAGTGTCCCGTCTAGTCAGACAGAGCTAGCACACCGTCTGCTAAGCTGTTAGGGCGAACGCCTGATCTCTCACCAATTACTTGTCAGGATCGAAAGTCTGGTCAGGTAAACTGTAAGGGTATGAATCATATTCCAGCATGTGAATTATACTTTACCAGTGTTGTGCATTGCAGGTACATACCGAGCTAAACATTTTTTTCCACAGAAATTTCTAACAACTAAAAATTGAATGGTTTCACACTCATGGTAGCAAATATGTGTATCAATTTTTGTGCTTAACACCTTTTTCCAGATTGGAATAACAGGAAAAATGATCCGGAAGCAACCTTGACACCAATCAGAGAAAAATACTCGCGCTGTGTTCAGAGCTAACTCGATTCGAAATGAGAAATTATTGTTCAGGCTCCCCAGGGATCATTGCTGCTACCTAAAAGAAATTTTTTCTACCTTTTGGGTATAAAATTTTCTACGTTTGGGCTATAAACTTCAATTCAAGATCAAAGAGAGAAGGGATATGCTAGAAAATTGGAGAAAGGGAAGCAGCATCTAAAGGAGACTCTGCATCTCTCTAGGACAGGCACCAGGAGGTGTGATATTAGCGCATATAAATATACCCATAGTAGCTTTAATTGATTTATTTCAAGTCCTCATGGCAATAAAGATTTGCTGAAGAGTTTTGGGGATAGACTTCACAAGCCCTCCCAGGTCACTGGGTACCTAGGCTTTCGGGTCTGGGCTGGAATTTGGCAGGAGACGTTTACTGTAGTGGTAACTCAGACAGGAGGCATTCACAGACTCTGCGTGCCTGATATCTTAGAGAGGAGAGGGAAAGAGCAGCCTGTCTGGAGCTGATGAAATAAAGTTAAGATTTATGAACTGAGTAATTTGGAGGGTCTCACTTTGTATATATATATTATGACTAGCAATGCTGAACTCCTACCCAAGGGCTTCAGAGTGTGTATAACTTCGTTCTCGCTATGTGCTGTTATTCCATCTTGACGGATGAAGACATGGAATCAGAAAAATTGGATATGCCCAAGGCTATTAGGCAAGTCTATAGCAAAACACTGGAGAAAATCTGACAATGCTTTCTTTTAAATGACAGCTACAAACTTCACACAGGGGTTTCTACACCTTTATTATATACATTACTCACTAGGTCCATCTGATTTATGTAGTTTATACCTGAGTCTTACCAGGTCTGCATCAGATCAGAGCCATGCCAAAGTTTCTGTCAGGCCTCCAAATGTTTCTCTCTCTGTGATTTTTCTCTTCGCTGTCATCTCCTGTATCTTTTAACTGTTTTTTAATGAACACAGAAGGGGGCTGTCAACTGGCTGGGACTAACACAGGCCCGCAAAGAGCTCAGATGGTCAAAGCCATCCAAGCTGCGTGGCGTGGAGCGTTGCGGTGGGGAGTCCCCTCGAGACAAAAAGAGCAGGGAGAAATGCTGGAGTTACGCTGGGGCTGATTTCTGTAACGTAAAGGAAAGTAATTCCCTAATATCAGCTTCATGCAGCAGCTGCTAATCAATGATTTTACAGTTTTCTGTGACAAAAAGAGATTCCAGCCTAACACAAGTGACTTGTCTTGAAGCGTGTTTCAAGCAGAAGACAAATTTTAGAAATAATTTTAAAGTACAGCAAGAAACATCTTCTGGGATTTTTATCTTGGTGTAAATATTTCTTAGGCTATAAATGAAATATGTTCGGTTTTGGGGGGAGACACAAATCCGTCAGCAGAGACAATAGGCAGAGGAGGATGTTTTGTCCTTGAATCATTTGTGCTTTTCTATGATGAGCTATATTTAAAAGCATTTAATGAGAAAAAAAAATCTGTTTATGGATTCACTTGATACCAAGTGTCATTGATGAATGGTCAGCTGCTGTCCAAAGCCCTGGCTTTCATTATTGAGTTATTTAAATACGTGTACGTGAGTACTAGAAAGAATTGAGATTTGTCATGTTTATTGAGAGGAAAAAATGTCCCAGATTTGGAACACATCTGTTTTTCAGTTCTCTCTTCCACTTCAAAATCAAGGCTGTATTATATTTACAAAGGACATCTGATCAGAAACTGCAATTGAGATCCTACCTTAGAAGGCAAAATATACCTTTAGTTCGGGGGGGACTGAGCAAATAGATCTGCCCTAGCTTTAGTAAAGTTGTCATTGAAAAGAAAAGTTGCATGAAGAAGTGTAACTCTGCATCCAGTTCACCCTCGAGAGACAAGCTTCAGAATTTACTTGTGGCTGTGAACGAATCTCTCGGGGCTTGCTCATTAGCAGGTCTAAATCAGCAGAGTGCCATTGGCTCTGGGGCGTGCAGAGTCAGTTTTAGTCACTGTGTTACTCACTTCTGTACGTAAAAAATGGAATAACAACTTTCTAGTGTATAAGCTTGATGCGACCTTATAATCGTGGCATGTTTGTATGCTCTGAATCTCAAAAGAGAAGCGTAGAAATTTGTGTGCAAAGTATTTGGCTTTCACGTGCAGGAAGAAAGCCCACATAACCCTGTAGCTGGAAAAACTCCATTAAACTGGCAACGCTTAATGCTGGTATGAGCCGATAGTCCTACTGAATGGATCAAAAGCTTGAGCTCTATGTTGCTCATTGGTCATTTCATCAATATGAAAAAATCTGTATTTTAGTGCTCAGCTCCATACCCCACTCACTACTTCCCAATCCCATTTTTCCACCATTTTTTTCCAACTGTTGTTTCTTGTCAAACTATACAATCTTTCTTGGATATATTAATATTTACCACTGAATTCTGCTATGATACAAATAATAAATGCTCATAAAGCATACATTCTAGAAAGCAGAAGATTTTTTTCTATTTCCTATTTATTATGTTATTATTTTCTTTATGATAAGCCGTTCTTTGATTATCTTTTTCCTCCAGTTCTAAAGATATTTTTAGTACATGGATATTCAAGATTTTAAATGTTTTCTTCTTTAGTGTTCAGTGGAGGAGCAGAGAGTTGCACTTTCAGAAATAATTGTTTGCCTAGCTAGTGCGGCTCATAGGATATTTAGGGCATCATCAGCAGAAACATCTCTTTTGTGGTTAGGTCAAACTGGAGCTCCTAAGTGAGTCTCTGCAATTCTCTGTGTTAAACTGGCGCAGCTGAAGATTACTAGTTATTTCTGTGGGAGCTATAATATCAGTAACAGAAGTTTTACACTCTGGAAACTTAGTTGAGCAATACAGACAGGTAGGGCTCTCATTCCCCTCTAGCTCAGCTAAGGGCTATTTGACAATTAACTGAATTTTCTTTTAGATCCTTACCTTATTTTTTTCCAGACCAGGTAGATAGATAGATACAAACAAGTTTCCTAGACTTCCTAGTAGATGACTTCTCAAAAATTGTTTTAGTTTAGTCATGAAGGTTGCCACTGCAGACAGTCCTTTATTATTGTTATTAACCAAGACACCTACACAGCCCCCATGGTAGCCGGACAAAGAGCATAATCTCAGGTGTATTAATGATTTCTTCCAGATATTCTCCCCTCAGTCTGCTGTGATCTGTCAAGATTCTAGTGAGATGAGTACAGGTTGATACCTGCACTTACATCCCCTCAACATAATGAATTCTTAATGGCAAGAGCAGACAAAACAAGGAATTATTCTGTGGGAAAATGAAATATTATAGAGCAAAACTGTAATATGAATCAAGTTACATTTGCACAGCTTTAATACAACATAAGAATAAAAAACAAATTATGGACAAAGACTGAGTACTTTGCGTAATTAAAAGTCCACGACAGCTAATTTAGCCTGATGTTAAGTAATAGCCTGAACCCCAAATGCCGGTTACCTGTACTTTTAAAATACTTGCAGCTACCAGCCTTACTTGACAGGTTTTAAATCAATCGCTATTACTACTTTCTTTGAAATATTTGAAGTGTAATAAGATTTTCTTGTATTTTATAACAATTTTTAATTGTCAGAATAAGCATTTTTTATCAATGGACTGCTGAGGTAAAAGATACTTTATGTTTCTCTGGCAAGATCCAACCTACATAGTCAAATTCAGACGACACAGCACCAAGGTCAAACCTTAGGAGAATGGTGAAGACCTGAATTTTATTAAAAGAAGAGCTGAGGATATTCCTTAAAGCAAGCATTTAACTAAAAGTCTGCGCCATTAGCTTGCTACACTTTTTCTCTCACCTACTCTGTAGACAGAGGTACTGCAAAGATTTCAAAGAAGGTGATAAGAGCAATCGATACAGCATCTGTTCAGTAAAGCTGGCGTGATGCAAGAATTTTAAAGCAAGAAACCCTGTGCGTGCTATGGCAGGCCAAGAGCCACGGGGTATCCCTGGCTGTAAATATTTCAATTTCTGGTTCTGAACAGCCATTTAGTGCTGTTTCATTCGAGTAAGTACCTGCTTGCTTGTCTGTGCCACACAACTTACAGACCCTGGTGGAGTTACTCCGGGTAGTTTGTGGAAGCACGTGGGATCATTCCACACAAGTGCGCAAAAATGGGCGTTATAAAATCTTGGCTTTTGTATTATCATTAAATTTATTTAGAAAGTGAGGAAGAGAATGGCTTCAATATGCTGCCCCGAAAGTGAAGATAAGCACTGCAAAAGCTCAAACGTATCTAAGTAATGGTTAGATCTGCCTTACTGCTTAGGCAAAACTGCTAAATCTCTCTCTTCAAAAATGCTAGAAGAAAATCCAATTCATATGCCTTGCTACATCTGTTTGTTCATGTAATAGAGTTATAAAGTATGGACTGTTGATAAGAGAAGTTAAAGATACAAGAAAGCTGTTCTGATAAAGTGAAACTGTTTTGGAATTTTGTTTATTGTACTTAAAACACTGCTTCTTGCTAGTCTCTTCAGAAGTTGTTTAGGGCTGTTACGGGATGGAAATTCATTGCCAATGTTGCCAAAAACCCCAGATGTCTAATAAATATTTGTTAGGCATTTGGAAGGGGAAAATGTATCTATTACATAAAATATGACAAAGTATTAAAGATTTTAAACAATATCTATTAGGGATAAATACTGTTCCATTAACAGGCCCTGCTGGCTTGCTCCACGTCCTCAAAGGGGAGACTTGGGTTTCTACCATTTTGGTGGTAATTCCTCATAATTTCTTAGAATTCAGGATAAATTGAAAGGAATCTGATGTGCCATTGCTTGAAAAGTGCAAGTGGGAAGATCCAAATGTGACTAGAAACTAGTTCTCTCAATTCCAGTCCTGGGCGAAACAATGGGCGTCCTTGAATGCTTTATTGGAAGGAATAGGGCTCAAGAACAATTTGTCTGATAAAACTTTAAGGGAAGTTGTCCATGGAGATTCATAGTTGAATGAAGGTGTTTCTAGTGGTAGTAGAATAGACTCTGGAGGTAGTGTTCATAATTCCCATTGTCTGGAAGAAAATTAAAACCAAAAGAAAACAAAATGAATAAAAACCCCTCCAGGTAGAATTTGTAGATAACACATACTGACACGGTAAATAGTGATTAAAACATGCAGTGCTTTGTGTTCAAAAATGTGTATATATTTATAAAACCAAATACAAACTTAGATAAGGAGTTTGAGCTGTAGCTGCAGAAATTTGTATCCTGGAGAACAGCGCTCTGAAAAGGCTATAGAGTTCCTTGTTAAAAAGCGATGCAATATAAGGCAAAACCACTAAGTATTTATACGCATACATACATATAATACACATTTTGTATGCTAATTCATATATACACATACACACATATGTATGTGTATAATACAGATGGCATATATACATATGTATAAATGCATGCATTACATATTATCATGTATCATGCACGTATGTGGATGCATACGCTGTAATATAAATAAATATTTATATAGTAGTGAATGTATAAACAGAGCAACAGTGAACAGAACTGAAGTGATTTCATCCATATAAGGTTAGTGGGGAAGGTAGCTTGGAGGGTAACTCGATGACAGTATAGACCTTCATGGGGAAAAATAACAAGTTACTGAAGAAAGCCTTAATTAAATAAGCACTATAATAGTGCTATATGTTTTAACTTATACATAAATATACTCCACAAAATCTGTCTGCTGCTGTGCATACCAGACCAAACTCAAGGTATAAGCACACACATTGTTTAATTAGATTGTAGTCATTTTAAAGAGAGCTCCCTCTGCTGCATTAGCAAAGAAATAAAGACTTGATATGCAAAAAAAACCCCATAAAAAACTATGGCGCATGTATAACTGATGTATTTTTTTAAAAAAGAGAATACTGGTCCAGCACTAATCTTCTGCTGAACAGGATAATGGTAAAATTTCTTGCCTGCTGATAAGCTTTAAAAAAATTCAAAGTGATTTATTACCGAGAAGGACAGAATGTGAAATGTCTTTAATAAGCTTAGTTAATAACCTTCCCTATTCTTTGTTTAATCATGTTAGTAGTCATTTGAGCATTTAATTACATTTCCAAAGGTCTTAATAGGAGTAGCAATGTTAGCTTATTACATTTAAATGAACCTGAAAAATACAGGCCATTACCTTTCTTGTGCAGCATCATATTTCTGACAGGACATTGACTTTAACAATTATATCATAGAACCATAGAATGGTTTGGGTCAGAAGGGACCTTAAAGA
>NW_010972631.1:7760561-7760832 GCF_000737465.1 Haliaeetus leucocephalus | reverse complement strand
TCTCACCAGAGCGGAGTAGAGGGGGAGAATCACCTCCCTCGACCTGCTAGCCACACTTCTTTTGATGCAGACCAGGATGCAATTGGCTTTCTGGGCTGTGAGCACACATTGCTGGCTCATATTCAGTTTTTCATCCACTAATACCCCCAAGTCCTTCTCCACAGGGCTGCTCTCAACCCACTGATCACCCAGCCTGTATTTGTGCTCGGGATTGCCCTGACCCATGTGCAGGACCTTGCACTTGGCCTTGTTGAACTTCATGAGGTTCACA
>NW_010972631.1:7629065-7759763 GCF_000737465.1 Haliaeetus leucocephalus | reverse complement strand
ATTCTCCCAGTCCCTGCCTTTGCCTTCTGCGACTTGGGCAGTGTGGCTAGAGCACTTTCTGGTGAAGACTGAGGCAAAAAAGTCATTGAGTACCTCAGCCTTCTCCATGTCCCAGGTAACCAGGTCTCCCATTTCCTTCCAGAGAGGGCCCACATTTTCCCTAGTCTTCCTTTTATCACCGACGTACCTATAGAAGCTTTTCTTGTTGCCCTTGATGTCCCTGGCCAGATTTAATTCTATCAGGGCTTTAGCTTTCCTAACCTGATCCCTGGCTGCTCAGACAATTTCTCTGTATTCCTCCCAGGCTACCTGTCCTTGCTTCCACCCTCTGTAGGCTTCCTTTTCGTGTTTGAATTTGTCCAGGAGCTCCTTGTTCATCCATGCAGGCCTCCTGGCATTTTTGCCTGATTTCCTCTTTGTTGGGATGCATCGCTCCAGAGCTTGGAGGAGGTGATCCTTGCATATTAACAGCTTTCTTGGGCCCCTCTTCCCTCCAGGGCTTTATCCCGTGGTACTCTACCAAGCAGATCCCTGAAGAGGCCAAAGTCTGCTCTCCTGAAGTCCTGAAGTATCTTATAAGAAGGGATTGATTATTTTTTTTAATGTTAAATAGAGTTTGAAATCAAGAAGAGGTCAGAAAGCTGTAGTTACACAGGGGTCGCAAATAGAATATTCTAACTCTCATATAACGACTGCTTTCAGACAGGCTTGCCCTTTTCATTACCATGCCTCATGCTTTGTGTGTATGTTTGATTGCAGTTCTGACATCATTCAAAATATACAGGAGGAAATCTTGCACAGTGTTGCTCTCCTTTAATAAATTGCTGCTTCTGCTTTCATGCCATACTCCCTTGACTAAGTTTACAATGACTTATTTCTGCAAAAGCTGAATGTGATCTTGCTTGGGAGCCCTTGGCGCAGCTGTTGAGGTGCGAATTTGTGTTAAAGGAATGCCTGCAGAGAGTGGAGGAAAGAGGGAAAGAGTTAAAGCTGTGGCACATGCTTTCTAAAAGCAAACTGTAGTTGTAATTGGGACAAGCTTTTCATGTGGGGGAGCAGACAATACCTGTCGCGAGATGGTTTAACTTTTCATCTTCTGACATTTAGGTTCAGCAGCACAGAGTGCCTCACATTTTAGGTTATGTCTCTGTACAATATTCTTGAGAAAATAGGGCAGTGCAAGATTTCAGGTATGGGAGGAATCACAGTGTTTCAGTACTTTGGTTTTTCTCTGTTGGTTTGGGAGTTTGTCCCTTAAAGAAACGAAAAAGGAATTTTATTGTGAAAGTGCAGAAAAAGAAGTGTGCAATGTCAGTGAAAATGATTTTACTTGAAAGCAAATTCATAATAGTATAAAGTGTCATGAAAATTAGGTTTTGACTGATTAGGCAAGACAAGGGGAATGACAAGGTAAGTAAATCAAGTATTCAGTGCTGCTTATTTTCAGCTACCTCTTTTGAAAAAAAAATGCCTTACTGTTTTAAGCACTGTGAAAACATAAGGACTTTATAGCTAATGGAAAATAAAACAATTTAAAGTCCCTCCAGACCAGTAAACATTCTAGTATCTCTTGAAGGAACTTGTTAATAAATTTGTGCCAAGTAATACTTCTAGTAGCTTCGTTATATATAAATAGGAAGAGAGGAGCAGCTATAATACTTTTAACCCTTCCATAATTTTGTACAATGCAAAGTCTCTTCTTGAAGAAGCACTTCCACCTTGCAAGGAGGCTGATCCTCCCACTTTGTTTGACAATACTTTCCAATTCATTCATACAATATTCTTGAACGTGAATATACCACACTCTTCTGTCCTGTTAAAGTAATTTTCATGAAACGTAATTTTATAGCCTCTACTCCTACTGCAATCGAGTTAAATGTTTTCAAAGGCCACTGCCATGTCCACATCGTGCAAGCAATATATAGGAGTTTTGGTTTTGAATCAAATGCAGCATTGAGAGGGGAATGTAGGTGGCTCAAAGGCTCGTTTTCGTACTTGGCCACAGTACAAAGGCAAGCAGTAGGCGTCAGAAGACGCTCTTTGCAACCCTTTGCAAGAAAGTCACAGATGAACTTAATTTTAAAATAGGCTGAGGTTTCAAGTTCTTTCAAAATAAACTGCAGAGCCAAATATAACGGTGTCTAGGAAACTGAAGCGGCCATCAGTGCAATACATTCAAAAGCAACAAAACTGCATATCAAAATCATGGTAAGCCTCTGGCTTAGCTCATGGATTAATATATTGATTTATCTTACTTATATTTATTTTTGCTTATGCTATATACTTCATTTATATCTCATCTCTCTGCAGTCAGAGTTCTCCTGAGTTTTGTTTTCATATTCTGGAGGGATATTTCATTCATTACTCTCCTTGTTCTGGGGAATACGTAAAACATGTTTGCTAACAGTAGAGTACTTGAACCAATTCAAAGGCAAGGCATGATCTCACCGGTTGTTCATACACTTACGGGAGCTCCTGTGTAAAGAATCCCCTGGCCAGCTGGGTGTTAGGCCCATTTCTATCAGCTCTCCAGAGCAGCTTCTATATTAGATTAATCTCCAGCTGCACACTCTATAGAGCCTCTGTTGACGTTAAGATAGACATGTTTCTAGCTTTTGAATGTAAATTAAACTAAAGCAAGTGTTTGGAGAAGAGCCATTCCCTGCAAAAGTTAAATTCGGCACCCCGAAGGACATTGTCATCTTACTTCTGCCCAAGAAACAACCTCAGCAGAGTAAGTCCCTTTGAAATCACATTGATGACCATGACGGCTGGCCTCACAGTTTCAAAACCATGTGTATGGCCATTCAGTTTTTAAGCTAGGACCTGCCTGGACATGAGGACAGATGCCTGTCCTCCAGCTCTTTCCTTCTGGCCAGCTCCTTAGGTTGTCCATAGGAGAGGTCAGTCCTACCTGAGAGGGCTCTCCACCTCCCCATCAGTTTTTTAGGCAGAAGGTTAGTGCACTGGGATGCTGGGAGAGATGTTGTTTGGGGAGGAAAAGGAAAACAGCTCTAACCGTTAAGTCTGAAATGCAAAAACTAAAATACCTTCCTTTCTCTTCCTTCCCAGCCTTTTTTGTGGTTTCATATCTGTTACCTTTAAGCACCAAATATTGGCCTTTGGGGGGGGCATGGGGGCTCAAAATGGGAAAGGATGGAGCACAGAAGAGGTGTGCACATATCTTTAAGATATAACTCTTTCTTACTAAGATAGCAAGGCTAGAGAGCAACCCTAAATAGGACGCGGAGACCGAGAAAGGATTGGATGCTTGCAACGTAGAAGTAGAAAGTTGCATTTTAGTAAGAAACTGTTGTAAAATAAACTGCCTCCTGTCAGGGAGCAGCAAGGGCTGACTGTACGAGGACATGCCGTCCCCGCAGGGTACATCCCCCTGGGGCTGAGCACCAGGCTGGTAGTGATGGGACCATCGATGGCACCAAGTGATGCTCTGGTGCCAAGGTCTGCCAAGGGAAGATAAAGAAGCCGGGGCCAGACGTAGAGCTGGAGACGAGCTGCAGTGTACATGGAGGGGAGGGTCACCCAGAAGACCGACTACCTGCAGGGATGGGGATGGAGCTGGAGCCTGGTCCCGCTGTGGTATCACTGGGGCAGGGACTGGTGGCCTCAAGGGGCTGAAGTGAGGTCCCGGGCTGTGGGCAGTGGAGGGGGGAGACCCAGAGGGGTTGGGCTGGGGTGGTCAGGGCTGTTGGTGTTCTCAGGGCCATCACATTTCTTTTGAGCATACTTTTTGTTAATTGCCGTTGCTTGGAATGGTTACACGCCGAACGAGCAGCGAGTTTTAGACAGAATAAGGCCAGCGGATGCACCACTGTGAATGTATTTGTGTTTGTAAATGAGAAGAGGGGGAGAGAGACGGCAAGCGATCGAGAGATGATTGCTAGGGCGTAATAAAGGGAAAGAGACCGTAGCAAACGTGGCAATTGCGGCTCAGGGACTCTCGCACGGTCTGCGACTCCCGCTGTAGCGAGCGATGAGGGTGCGAGGGCGGACGGGACAGCTGGCTGGGGCGCAGCAAGACGCGGGGAGGCAGATGACACCGTGGGATGCAAAATAAACAGCAAAACAAAGATGCTCAGGAAAGCAACCGGTGCCAGCACAGCGAAGCCAGACTTTCCAAAAGATGCCTTGGCAGCAGTCGCCCCGCGGCCGGGCACAAGCTGGTCGGAGCATCCTTCTGCCTCCTCCATCCCGTTTGCCTCCGGCTCTGCCTACTCCATCCCTGCTTCTTTCCTCCTCTGCTCTGGGGCTGTGCCACCACAACTATTAGTTTTACTTTCTCTTCTCTTTCCAGTTCTGCTTCTGGCTTTCTACATCCTGCATAATTCAGTGAAAACGTTTGTGATAAAAATCAGCAAAAAGACTGAGCTTTTACTGGTATTTTAGAGGGGTGGCTAGAGCAAATGCTCTGGAAACGTTGTAGAGAGAAATATAAATACTGTAGCAAAGGGCTATAATTTTACCTGAAATGCCAAGTTCTATAACCAGCATAGCTTGGTTGTACTGCAAAGCTAAATGATAGACTAAGCTACTGCAGGAAGCTGTATCTACTTAGGAGAAAGAGAAATGTTTGAATTGTTACACAAAAGTGTTGAGTAGAGGCACTCTCTAACACTGTGATGAGCACTGGAATGCAACAACGTTTAACACCTAGCAAATTGTTTCAATGTTTTTATTTACAAAAAATAAAATAAATTGCAAGACCAGAAAAACTTGCTTTTAAAAGAATAAATTTAGAAATGTTTTTTTCATGTTACTGAGTGAAGCAGGAAAACAATAAACCTACGTTATTTTAGAAGTTCTCATGAATAGCCACAACTATCTTGAAGAATCTTAAATATGGTTGTCTGCTATTGGGAAGGTGGGTTTGTTGGGGTTTTTTTTAATAGCATTTACGATCAAGCCATTTGAATGGAGATAAGACTTCCCCCGGCAAAAGAAGACTTCTGCTCTGAGAATAGCCTGCTCCCAAGGAGAAATAAACCCTACCAGCAATAAAGATGTTTTTGTCCCTGAAAGTGTTTATGCTAAGGATTTTGCTGGCACTGCTTTGTCACAGGAGGGTGTTAAGTAAAGGTGTTAAGTGAAAGTGAATTAGTTTAAGTGCACAAAAGCCTTGTTTAGATGCTCCTTTTGAGAGTTAAAGTAGTGAGGAATCAAGACAGCTTTGTTTGTGAATGAGGGACTGTCCCTTAGGGATTAATACATTTTTACTGATGCATTTTTATTTCGTATGTTTAGTTAATTCAGCTTAACTTTCCTAACCATACTGGTGCAGGCAGATCTCAAGGGACAGAGAAATGAGGCACCGCAGAGACCTATTCAACTACATTGTCTAAGTGATGACAGGATGAAAGATGAGTTAATTGATTGCAGATTTTTATTTTTAGTAAATTTGAAGAGGCATCTTCTCTATGGTTTTGTGTACACAAGCATGTTGAGGAAAGTTAAGTCAATTTAAATGAAAGAATGAATTCAGAACACATTAAATCACTTTGCCTGAAAAGCCCCCACTAAGGTCCCTTTAATTTTGAGTAACAGGGTGTAGTGTGATGTGCTCTTCTAGCTACATGTAGCTTAACTTTCCTGGTTGTATCTTTCTACATAAGCTCTAAATGTGTGACACAAATGTGTCTCACCAAAATCAATAAATATTTTCTGGTTGGCCTCCCTAAGAAGAGTAGCAGACATTAAAAGTCCAGAAATGCGAGTAAATCTATACATATGAACTAATGTGGATTTTTTCTATTTAATTTTTAAAACTTTGGGCTCCTGTGTTCGTGGATCAAGCAAATGTTTTATTTCTTTTTAAACATTATTTCTTGCTTGAGAAACCCTGGACAATACCACTTTTTCACCTTGATATTTTGCTGTTTCTATGCTGGCAGAATGGGTTCAGGGACACCAGAATTGCCTCCAATAATCATGATTGATGGGCAGCAAATTTGGATTGGTTGGTGTTCTAAGATTTTGTGTAAGCCTATTTGTTGGCTGTTGTCACACTTGCTTACCTTAGGCATCTAACTTGGATACCTAAACTTCAGTCTGGTCTCTTGGCTCCATACATAGACAGAAAAGAGAAAAATAAGCTTTTTCAGAGAACAGTTCAGAGAATCTCTCTTTCTGTCTCAATTCCACAAGCATCCAGAGGTGACTCCCTGTGGGAATAACCTCCTCCCATTTTACAGAGTACTTTTCTTCCAAAAAGTAAGGGAGAAGATCAGTCTTAAAACCTGGTACTACATTTGCCCACTAAGTCTGCTAATGACCGTGTGTCTCACTCTTGGCTGACAACAGTGCAGTACCTGATTGAGATAAGGGTTATCATATCATATTTAGTTAGGTACCGTGTCATCTTTGTCACTGTGCTTAGCATCAGCTCTCAGCTTAGAGGGAGGCTTGTACAAAGAACTCAAAAATAATTACCTTTTAATTATAGAGCAACTTTCAGTTGTTCTCTTGCATACTTGATCTTCAAGCTGGAGAAATGTCTAAGATGCCTCCAAACAGGCTGCAGCTGAGCACACACTGTTGTTTAGTTTAGCTTTCAGCAGGAAGCGAGGAGCACCGTGTGAGATTAGCGGCTCGATTAGCTGTTTGACGTATAATGTATAAGCATGCCTCTGAGGATGTGGTCTTGTAGAGCACGGGACTGCTTGTTGAAAAGAAGCGTAATATTTCTGTATTGAACCTGCTTTAGTGGCTTCAAAAACTCCCTACTAGAAGTGGGACTTGCTGCAAAAACGTTAGCTCTTTACATAATCTACAATTCATTGATAATAGATTTATACCCATCACATGCTGATGGGACTGCTTATATCCTAGAGCACTCGGAGACTTTGCAAGGGGGTTTTCAGTAAAGAATTTCAAGTATTAGGAAGGTATTTCAAAGTTTCAGTGCTGTTTTGTTGCGGACCTCCAGGTGCTGTATGACAGCAGCTGGGCAGTTGTTCGGTTACTGAAATGCCTGCTCTAAAATGGACAGTTTGAGCAAAGAATACACATCGGCAGATGAAACATGGCTGCTTTCTGTTCAAGTTTGACAATTTGGCTTCAAAAACTACTTAGTGCTACTGAAGTCATTTCAACGGTATTATCCAGAAGGGAATTAGCTACAAGACAGGGAATTCACCTGTTTTCTGCCTGTTCACATCATGCCTCTTCCTAAACTCTTAAGAAGTATAAAAACCACTCTGTGGTTCATTTTTGCACTCTGTTAATAGAGGGAGTAGTAGGTTTGCCTGCTTCCCTTAGTGGCTGAGAGATGTTGTAAGTGTCGGTAACGCGTGTTGAGATCCTCGAACGGGAAGGAGCTCTTAGAGCGGTGCCTGACGTTATTGTTTAAGAGTTTGCTGAAGCTTCCCCTAAAGGAACCTGATCCCTTCCCCAGATACTGCCTGCTGTTCTGCTTGTGGTTTCCACCACACGCGACAGATGGTATTTAATGTTGTATACGTTCCTCATACACAGCGTACCCAGAAATGAACCTTGTCTAAACTGCTTATGACAGAAAAAGTTAAAATATCACTCAGTTATGCATACTTGCTTTCCAGTGCTGTTTTCATTCCTTCTCCTTTAGTTTTATTATGTGCCTCTAAAAATACCGTTTGCACTTTTGGTGGCTGGTAGCTTAGACTTCTGCCTTTTCCTTTTCAAGAGTTAGAGGACAATTATAACACATGTTCTTCTGTAGTTAAGAGTGAATAGAAAGTCTGTTAAAGCCCTCCTCTATACAAAATTTACTACAATGCTATTTTTGGATATCTATTCTTAAAAGTTTTTGTCTTAAGCTATTTAAAGAATTGTAACAGTTCTCAGCGTTTGACTTTGACTTTTGCAGTGGTTGTAAAGCTGAGGGAAAACTGGTGCTAGTTCTTTTTCGTACCATTATTCCACCACAGCATTACCATTCTCAGAACCTCATCATCACTTTGGACACTGATCTGAGTTTTTTGCTCAGTAACAAAAATAAATTGACTGATCAGAAATTGAAAGCCAAATTGTATATGCTAAAGAGAAAGCCAGTGGAGTTACCTTGATGTTACACTAAAGGCAGAATTTAGGTTGTCCTTCTCTTTCAATCAGAAAATGCTGTTGCCATGATAAAAGCCTTGCTTAGTGAAGTATTTTTCATACATGAAGATTAAGGAAATTAAGATCTCATATTCTTCCAAAACTGCTTGAACCACGCAGTGAGATGTATTGATATGCAGATATTTTAACCTAACATAGGCAAATATGTCCTCCCTGCCATTAAAAAGGGAATCCAAGCAATTGAACCTTTTGAGATTAAAAAACATTTTCTGGGAATGTGAAGTGCTTGTGGATACGATACAAGGTTGGGCTGCTGTAGAATAATCCAGATGTCAGAAGGGTGGGGAAAGGGTTTCCTTATCACCACTGAATATATGCAAGATGGTGAGGATGACTTTAAAAATACAGTCATAGCTAGTATAGAGATAAATTAACTCAATCTTTCATATCACTGAGGTTCATTTTACAAATTGAAATAATCCATCCCTTCAATATGAATTAAAAGTGTGGTGCTGTGTTCTTAGAAGCACATCTCCAGCTCTTCCTTCCCTTTTCGTATCTTTAACCGTGGGTCTTGGAACTGTACTAGAAGTGGGATATCTGTGACACAAGAAAACAGAAGCAAACTACCCTCTTCCTCAATTTTAGTGCAAATTAAAAACTGGACAAGCAGGAGAGTTTACCTAAAGTTATAAGAGAATACAAGTAGAAAGGTTACTAAAAGCTTCTGGATAATACATAATGGTAAATCATTGTAACTACAAAGAAGGAATACGTAAGAAGTTTACAGATGGTGAGTACGTATAATTGGTACATAACAATGATTATTTTAGGAAAACTAATAGGGACATTTAGGGCACAGCAAACATAAGACTGAAGAAAGATATGATCCAGAGTGAGGTTGGGCAAAGCAGTAAGAAAACAAGAGTTAAAGTAGTATCGCTACAGGAACAAGGAAAAATAGAGTACCTAAATTAAATCAGAGAGGGGAAGAGGGGTTCAGAAAACCCTTTTCTTGGCCAGAACCATGGAAAATGGAAGCACAAAGAATGTATTTTGCTTAAGGGAAGTTTGTGATCTTATGCCAGGATTGCTTTGCTTTCAGTGATGGAGCTGAGAGAAGGTGACAGTTGTGGCTTATGTGGTGAGATCTACCAGGCACCACATTTTTCAGGCTGAAAAATGGCACAAACCCAGGACTGGTATCACAGGAAACACGATGAGTGTGAAACAGCACTGGTAGATGCATTAACCACTATCAGTACTGCACCCATTTCCCTTTTCCGCAGACAGAAAATCAGAATACTAAACTTTGAGAAAAGCAACATCAGTGAAAACAAAGCTCAATTAGGTTAAAAGTAGTAGCAATAGTATTAGTAATAAGTAGTATTGATAGCAATAAAAAGTAGTGTTAGTAGCAGTAATAATGACAATAATAACTTCTGGGTGCATCTGCACATATTCATTATGTTTTCATTGCTGAAAGAAACGGCAAAAAAGGGCAAACCTGCATTTACTGACCTGCCATCTAGATACTTTGTCACTAATATATCATTTTTTTAAAAAAGCCCACAAAGAGAAGGAAACTTTTTAGGAGGAAATGTTGCACAGACCTTGTCAGGAGTTTTATGAGTGAAGGCTAATTGCCCCTTCCTTTCTTTATTTGGCGGCACTAAAATCCAAGACTATACCTGCCTTTTCTTCCAAAAGCCTAATGAATATTTCATGATATTCCTTTGAGGTTTAGTGACAACAACGAAGCACCTTCCCCATCCCCTGTGACCTTTGTCGTCTGGACCGCCGCAGAGCGTGGTGTGCCCGTTGGGAAGGACGCGATGCGAGGACGCGCTGATGGAGCGCATCCAGCGGGACAGTACGTGCACGTACCGTCGCACAGTTTGTACTCACATTTTCTGTGTCTGAGGCAGACAGGTTTGGGTCTTTGTTTGCAGGAGCTTTGAGTAAACTAAATTTAGGTATTTTCTATGGGGCGCATTCCCAGCACTTATTCTGTTGTTGTTGTAGGTTGCTCACATCCCTTGCTTTCTAAGCTCATCTCTTCAGGCTTATTTTATTTTTCTGTAGAGTTATATGGTTACATTTGCCTTACCTAAGTGACTGTTGAACCCATGGCCCAGTTTTGTTTATTCTTTTGGGTCACGCTCCTTTATACTTGTCCTGCCAGCGGTCTGGCACTGTATCCCTTGCTGTAAGGGAAAGAGTGAAATACAGTAGTCTGGCAATGGGAAAGGCTGGATATTTGAACTCAGGTGTTGGTATAGTCCCTTTCTATGTATACCTTCAGGCATGTCACTTAACTTTTCTGCATTTTTATTTCATCTCCATTAAAGACTTGTGTGCAATATCCTCCAGGAGTGCTCTGTAAAGTAAATAATTCTGTATAGGTTCATGTATATAGTCATTTGCAGACTGGAAATGCTCATAAATGATTACTGTTTATTGAGCACTGACTGAAGCCATTAAAAAAACAGCAAAAATACTGCATTTCCAACACAACCCTTCCCTGCCATATGTATTTCTTCTTATGTAGATTTTGGCAGGAGGGTTTCCTTGTAGCTGCAATGCATGAGCAAACCAGAATCTGTTGTGTGCTTCAGTCTTTGGTCAAATCAAACAAAATGGAAAGAAACAGACTCCCATTTTTTACAAGAAATGTTAAGCTGTGTATATTTTCTTTAAAGATTTTTGAACTGTTCAAGCATGGAGATTACATTACTTCTCTGGCATATTTGTTGGTGGCTCCTGTGTTTAAAATTATTGCTTAAGCGTAAGTACGGCTTAAGCATCTTCCCTTGATTTTGGCAGTACACAGCCTGTCGCTCCCATTCTTGACTGCAGTAAACAATAAATTTATAGGATAAATTATAGAAAATAGATACACTACAGCAAGCTGAACTTTATAGAGCCTTTTGAATAATTTTAGTAAGACTGTGGTAGTAGAAGGTTAATGAAGTTGCCAGCACTGTAATTACAAATTGCTAGGAGGTCATGAAAAACAGTTAATACCTCCAAAATGGTGGCATAGGCCTGAAGAGTTCATATGAACCACTTAGTCCTGCTAATATCAGTTCAGAGAATTATATCCCAGAAGACTTCTGTATTCTTAGGGGCTTCTTTCCCTGTTACAGAAGCTGATTCCCTTTCTCCTTACCCTTCTCCACGTGCTGCAAGCTCTCCGAGGACCTCTCACGTACTCTAACACCCATTTACTACGCCTCTGGGGCAAGCTTTCGTTTTCCATCCTGTCTCCCAGGATGGACCCATGCTAGCCACTGGATTTGCTTTCAGACTGAAACCAGCAGTGAAAGTAGGTTCAGCAGTCAGAGCCTGTGCATCGAGGTGTTCAATCCTTAAGCTCGTATAAAAGGCTGGGGCCAACGAAACCCTTTATAAAGTTCCACAGCGTAAACGAGGCTGGAGAATAGTGGAACCAGTTTCTGAGATCAAAGAGAGATCTAACAGGGCCAAAACTTGTGCAGAGTGTTTCCACTATGCTCAGCTCGTGGACTGCCGTTGTCACTTACTTACCCTTCACAGACAGCCCAGCACTCCTGCAATGAGTTTCAGCCTGTCTCTGCGTTAGGGCTAATAATGCATCCGTCAGGTGTGGTAGGATAAGGCAGATACTGAAGAACATCTATGAAACAGGTCACTAATCAGGCTCTCCTATGACCAGAGACATCAGGGAATGAGAACAGGGGAATGGAAAATCCCTCTGTGAGACACACGTGTTGTTTGTTGTGGTGAAAGACCTGCTTCGTTCTCCTGCATCAGCCTTTGAATGGGGGTGAGTGTCAGGGACATCCCAGCTACTTGCTGGGATTGACATTTGTTTCCTTTGCTGTAGTTTGTGGTCTGCCAGCATGGCTCCATGCCTATTCCAAATACAAAGTGAAAAAAAAGAGGTAACATAGACATACGCACTGGCGAAGCTTTGCAGGATGTTACTGCAGCCGTAACTTTTTGGAGTCATTTAACTAGAGAATTATTAGTGAAGTGTTTAGTTCAAGAACTTGATAGGAGTGACCCAGCTACTGGGTTTCTAAAGCTGACAATACTGATACTGTCACTGAGAGGGTGCAAAAAGCGAGTGACTGTGGGTCTTGGCAGGAGATCAGAAAGGTGACCTCGGCAGCAGAAATATTGCTGAATGTGTACTGTAGCACAATGCGCAGAACCGAATTCTCCTCTGCAGCAATAACTGTACCCGTGCAGGGGCTTGCGCCGACCATCAGGCACACGTAGAACGAAGACTTGTGACCAGATGCACTTGTGTCCTCTCCTTGCATAAAGTGCACTGTGCGCCCACAGAGAAATCCCTCAAAAAGAAAGACCTTGTATTTCTCAGTAAATTGCGAAACTCATGGGCTTTAAATAGGCAACGCTTAACATGGTATGGAAACTTTCTCTTTATTGTTTTCCCCTGAGAATATTTAAAGTTAGAAGAGTATTCTAGTTCCGCATACTTCAGAATTAAGTTATTTGAAAGCTAGTGTCATCATCATCGAATATATTCAGTTCATTCAATAGCTTTTGTCTGTCTCTCCAGCTATTGTTTTAGGGCATTTTTTACTCTCATGCTCCAAGTACTAGTATCATTTCTGTTGCAATAAAACTTAGTGTCTCTAAAATAATGCTAATGGAGATATATTTTGTCCGTCTCCACTCCATGTTTGGGTTTTGGCCATTCTCATGTGTGGTGAACACCAGCAGCTTGGTTCTGCACCAGCCATCTCCTGGAAACATTATGAAACCTCCTGCAGAAATCGCGATGCTTTCAAGACAGGGAGAAAGTGCTGATCATAGATTTAATTTTAGTTTTCATTTAGGGGAGCCAATAAAGGTAATCCAGCCTTGAGTCTTCCTGACACACAACATTAAGCTAAAATACTTACAGCGGAGCTCAACACATTGTGGAAAACTTTCTCGAAACGTTCTCCTTGGAATCAGCATGGGCTCTGCAGTCTGTCTTGTCTATTCCCATCCACTGGGTTCTTTCTGTCTTTGGGTTTGCTTTTTTATTCTGTCAACAAGTTCTGAAGGAAGCAAAGCTTCATCCTTAGCACTCATTTGATCATGATTTACCATTTTCAGAATCTTAGTTTCTACTAATTAAGAAATTTAAGAGAAACGTACTTCATTGAAAAGGAGAAAGTAATAAATAGCTGAACTAGGTCCTGGAGACATGGACCCTATATCACCAACTATGAAGAATTTGGGGGGAAAAGAAACAAGACAGATAGGCAACCAACATCTACAACACCTGTCTTGTACCTGCCTACATATGACACCATTTTTTTAACCTGCAAAAAGGATTTTTTAGTTACCTCAGAATTCTTCCCTAGCTTCCACAAAAGATTAGATCCTGTTTTCTCTTGAGTAATATAAGAATAGACTTCTCCTTTGCTGGAACGTAAAGCCAGCTTGAAAAAATTGGCTTATTTTATTATACTGAGAAAATTATCAGCTTACAAAAGTCCAAACCATGGTAAATAATACCATGTGTTTCCAATGTGTATAAAAACCGTTAGTCACTATGTGTACAGGCAATAGTTCATCTTTCATTTTCAGAAAATTTTTTAAAGGAGAAGTTTTGAAATATAAATGTAAAAGGTTATGAATCTTATAGACTAATGCTTGTATGGACTGACTAAATTAAAATTATCATGTTGAAATATGCTCAATGATCAACTGATACATATAACATGGATATTAATCACAATACAGTGATGAGTTTGTTGGGACATTTTCTGAATGGATCTCAGCTCTGCTACTAATCTTATTTGTGCATACATACAGTGTGATGGAGATGGATGTGAGCACTGTTGTCAGATAAACTTGCTTGCTTACTTAAACTGGATGCCAGGAGGTTCTTTATAGTTTTTGAGAAATATTTGAGCTAATGAATAAATGCTTTTCTTTCAAGGTGTTTAGACTGTTAATTTAAAAATCACACCACAATGACCAAATGAATCTAAACCAAAAAAAAAAAAAAAAAAAATCCAAAAACTCCTGAGCCCCGGGACTCATGCCATGTGAGTGAGAACTTTATAGCTGTTTCAGTATGCTGTGAACTTCTACTAGCTGTGCTGGGAAAATGCTAAATATCTGAAAAAGCAAGCCTTCTTGTTGCTGTAATGTGTCAGAAATCTCTGGCCAGAATCCCGCTGAGATTGTCATGTACTTTTGCTGTGACAGATGAGTTTATGAAAGTTTCTAGGAAATCTGTTCTTATTCACCTCTTTGCTTTTGCAAAATCATTTTGATTATATTTGCACTTAGAGATGCTTGAGCTTGTCTCTTCCTAATTTGCTTGTCTTCTTCTAAACATTTTTTATGCAATGTGGGATTTTAAGAACTCAATCCATCTAATTTTGAATGTTTCTGAATGTTGGGGGTTTCTGAAGAATGTAAGTTGAACTCAGTATTTGCATTCTGTTCAGAAGGAGCATGCAAAGGAGAGCAGCAAAGGAAAAAAAAAAAAGCAAAATTCTGATGAAGGAACACAACACAGAACTGAATGGGGTCTCATACTTCTGTCCAGGGTTTCTTCCACTACAAACCTTCTCAGAAGCTGTCTGTCTATTCTGCTTGCATACAGCAAGTCAGATACTTTTGGCACATGTCTGATTTCTTGAATCCGGGGCTGGGGACACAGGAGATCCACCCAGTATTTCTGAGGCATCAAGCCTTTCGTAACTGAATGACAGACCACAACACCTGTGTGCAAACTGAAAGGCTACTTCCAGCCAAAAATCCCAGAAGTGACTGCAAAAAGAGCCTCTGGTGTCTGAGCTCTTGAAGCTACCCGTTATTTATAAATTCTAGACCTGCTTATAAAGAATTTACATATACTTATATGACAGTAAAATGTTAGTTTGGATTTCTTAAAATTTGTGAGAACTTTTGAAAAAAGTTCTTGTAAGCGTTTATGCCTGGATATATCTTTGATTCTAGAAACATTTTAAGAAGAATACAGCTGTCACCTTATTATTTTTACCCAGCTATGTACTTGGGTAATGATATATGGCCATATATCATATATGGTCAGAAGGGACACTGAGAGTCATCTAGTCCATTACTCTGCCCCCAGGAAAGTTCAACAAAATATTTTTCATGGCGTATTTTATACGTAGCTGATTCAGTTATTCTCTTACAGTATTTGAATGGAAAGCTTATGTTCGGAAGCATATCCCAGTAGCTAGACTGGATGAAATTCCCTGATGGGATACATCATATCCCATCCTTCCCCCTGCTGAGAAGTAGGTGGTTTCCTCTGGCTTTTCACTGCGACAATGTCAAGGCAAATCTAGTCATGCTCAGAAATCTACAGCACGTGAGGAGAGAGTGCTGCAAGATGGAGACCTTCCTTCCTTCCTCCCCTGGCTCTCCCCTCGCTCCTCCTCCTCTTCCAGGCTAGTGTTTGCCCTCCTGGCCTCAAAAATAGTGTTGCACTCGCATTTTTTTATTTGAATCTGTTTATCGCTGGCCTTCATGTTTCAGAGGAAGTACCTGTTAAATTGGCTGTCAAATGGAGTGGTCCAGAAAATTTGATCTCATAATATTTACATGAAGTAGCATTGTAATAATAACGCTAGCTGGTGTTTAAAGAGAAATGGAAGCTTTTTAGTCAGGTACAGCAGGAAAAGTTTTATGACAGATGAAGGAAAAATTCTGTAATAATAAGCAATCTGGAAACTTCTCTGTCATTAACCAAGTGTGATATATCGGGGACAGTCATTTTTCAGTTCTGCATTTTAACAAGGCTTTGTTTTCTATATTTATGTATTTGTGAAAATAAACAAAGGATTAAAATCTGTGAAGAATAAAAAGAAAACAGTGAAGTTTCACAGAGGATTTGATCTCAATGATAGAACAATATAATGCAGTTAACTTCTGTAATGAAATCACCTAGGCAATATAAAAGGCAGTGGTGCCAAGCTGCTGTTAAAATTAGACCTTGTAGATCTTGCTTCATGCACAACTGACCTGACCTCATGTGTGCTTTTGCATTATAATGCATATATTTATTTTTTGAAATTGCTTTGGGGATAATTAACACTAAAGGAGGAGTCAAAACCTCAGATTTAGGATGAAAAAACTCAGAAAAAACTTTGGTTTATTTGTAAATTTATCAGCTGCATCAGCACAGGAATGCTGCAAAGGAACAGCTGAGTATTCATTTCTTTCTAAAAAGTTTGTTTTCAAACAGTCTTCTATTTCTTTGACAAAATCCAGGATTTGTATTGACAGGATGGTGGCATTTTGATCATAAAAAAAAGTTTTATATAGCTGGTGCATGATCATTTTCAACTGGGCTATGGAGTGAGTGATCCCACATCTTCTTTTCATGCACGTGCATCGAGTAATCTTGACTTGGTTTATTGCAGACGTAGGGAAACTGGTCTTCCTTGGGCCTATTTAAAGATGGACCTGAGCCTTTTGGAGCATCTACTGTAGGTACAACCATTTCCTCTAAATGTTTCCAGCAGTGAGAAGCATTTTCTAACATTTTTCCAAAGGCAGAAACAAAGTATGCACTTTTCTGTTATGGAGATGATGAGAGACAACTAGTGCTTTCCAAACTACATTTATTCACCTTGGTGGAGCTGCACCGCGCCTGGCCCCGCGGTTCCGTCACACTGGCCTTCCCATGTTTAAAGTTCCTCACAACAAGAGGAACTTCTCTGGGTATTTATAGAGAGGCCTGTCGTCATCAGTGTACGGATGCCGTTCAACAGAACAAATTCATAGGAAGCCAGTGAGACAGGGAAGAATTCTTCCTGGTTACAGAGTTTCACAAAAAGTTTAACCCAAGAGGACGTGAAGAGCTTGTTTCAGATACTAAGTTTAGATCGGCCAGTTCATGATCCAATTACTTGAAACCGTTCTTCTCTTTCTCCTTTTTTAGATTATAAACCAAAGTATACAGCTTGTGATGGCATAATAGCTCAAATAAAAGTTGAAAAAGGTAACTGCATTCAGTTAAATGTCACTGCAAGCAGCAAGCAGGTGAAGTCAGTGCTCACACAGTTTCTAACACAAGTTTCCAACGTTTGCTGCTACAGCCACAATAGTGAAATAGCTTTGACATATGCTATTTTTTGCATTATGCCCAAATATTTAGCTTCTGGACAGAAGTTCTTCTTTCTTGAAATCTGTTCAAAAACTAATATATAAAGATTTTTTGTGTGTCATGTTTCTTTGGTATTGGCAGTTTTCTTCTGCAAGGAAGGAGGAGAGAGACATTTCCGCGATAGTTCTAAGAGAATTTTCTAATTGTGTTAGAAAAGTTGGATCACAATCATTTGGGCTTTGATTAGGTTATTGTGGAAAGAAAATACAGTCCTCTGGGTTTTTTTCCTTAATTCTCAGGGTCTAATTCTGACTTTTCTCTGAGGGTAAAATCAGCTGCAGCAGATTTAATTCTGTTGCTGTATTCACAAAAGTGATACTAATATTGGGCCTAGGGGTGACTTTATCATAGAGAATTTGGTTTTGTGGTCTTTTTCTCAGTCTTCTGAAGATTCTGATTTGACTTTTAACAGTGTGCTTACCTGTATCACCTTAATGAGAAAAAATTTATCACAGTATAACTTGCTTGTGCAGTAAAAATGTTTATAATCCATCAGAAGCAACTTTACGGATGCATTTTTCTCTTTCAATGTTGTATGTACTTTAGCCAGTATAAATTTCAGAGGGATAGTTTAAATGCTGACATTATCAGAAGGATGAGATTCAGCTCAAGTTTAAGATACTTTATTAGCATCCATATGGTTGTCTGGAGACACACTAAGCACTTCATTCAGTTGCCTAAAATATGGGTGTCTAGTGACATTTGAAATGTCCTAGAGTATCTTAAACGTCTGTGTGGCATTGATAGGTATGACTTGATCTCTAGGAGACTTTCAGCCTTCTGGTGCAGTAGCTGGAGGCTAAACATACTTTAAGGTACCTTACACGACACTAGCAACAGAATTACATCCAGGTGGGTAAGCTCACTGTGCAAACCTTGTCATATGTACTCAGCCTGAAGATCAATTTGCTTCACCCGAAAATCTACTTCAAGGGTGGAAATTATCTAAATATAAGCATCTAGTGCCATTTGAGAAACCCTAGGATGTCCAGTCCATCAGCATGGCACTAGTATAGGCATGCTTCAGCACAAGAATGAACTCTGATCTCTGGGACATATTTATAGTAACTGAGGTGCCATTGGTTTTTTTACTGTCCATTTATTGCCATTGAACCATGATAGCTGGATCATGCCTGTATCTTCTGATCACAGTTGTATAATTCAAGATCTTGATGGTTTATTTTTAAATGATGGATCTGACACGTCTCTCACTGACATACACAGAGGAGCCCTAAACTGAAATCTGAATAGATAAGAAAAATTCTGCCCAAAGGTATATCTTTTGTTGAGTCATGTTTGAACAACCTGCCAAAAAATCTTACGGTTTAAGAAGATGGCCAGAAGGAATATTTTAAATCTATATCAAATGTGAAAGATCCTGATTAATAATAATAACAACAATCAGACATACAACTTGCAATACAGATGTCTGCATATGAATGGTCGAGAGTCTTCACAGTCAATAGAGAGACCCTTTTCTATAAGGCTTTTACATTGGCACAGGGTTTAAAACAAGGGGCGGAAGAAAATAAGCAAATTTATCAAAGATAAATGTATCAACAGATATTAAATACCAATATACTATGCCTGGTGCTGGAAGTCCCTGTCCTGCACTCAAGTCTAAGGAGGTATTCTGCGTGCTCCCCCCTATTCCCATACCCTTATCGATACTGCTATTACTGAGAGCTTTCAGACACAAAGGGCAGAGGGACTGTGGCTGGGACATGCCATCGCTGTTATGCACAACACAGTTAATTTCCTAATTCCTAATTTAAAGTCTAAAACTTGTTAAACATATCTCATCCTAAAAGTACCTGTTCTTCAGGGGACCATAGGCAGCTAACCAAGCTGCCGAGGTCTGTGTTACAGTTGCCCAAAGGTGAACCCTCCACCTCGTGTTTCAAACATGAAGAGAAAAAAACAGTTAAAGTATGACTTTAAAATAATTGAATTGGGCTATAGTTTAACTTGTGGCAGTAAAGAGCAAACCAGCTGCTAATGAAGAGTGAAGGTTACCTGAATAATTGGTGATGCCTGCATTTTTGCGTGCATAGAACAGGATGCCTATTGATTAGAGTCTTTTTTCTGTAGCAAAAATATATTCCTTGGCAAGAGTATTATACTTTATTGTAAGAAGTATATTTAGAACTCACCAAGTTATGGTTTGCATCAGTAATATAATAACCATATATGAGATGATACTGCAAATTTCTGAAATGTCAAATTGCTAAATAAACAAGTCAGTCAGGAGGGTTCCCTAATCCAACAACTGTTATGAGTCTCACACCACGCAAATAACTCTGCAACTCACCAGGGAGTCTCCTCTTTGCAGGATCCTTCTTTGTTTTTTTCCTGGAGAATACTTTAAACTTGGTTGTGCTGAATAAGGCTATAAAGAATTCTCATTTGCTGTAGATTTGACATTATGGAGAATGTGGAAATAGTTTGTTATTGTCGTTTAGCTATTTTGCATCTCAGAATGAGGGAAAATCCTAACTTGCCTAGTAGGGCTGGAAGGGATTTCTGCCCTGGAGGACTAAGGTTCTTGGAACGGGGAGAGGGAGCAGCAGTTGGTGCTAGAACAGAAACAGATAAATGAATAAGGTTGAGTGGAACCAAACCAGATCAGGATGTTGGCGACTATTGCGTATCCAAGAGCTGCTCAGCCTCTGCCATTTCTGGGCTTGCACAGAAGCAAAGCAGCTGCTGTCTTTTAAATAAGAGGGTAGGATAATTACTAGTATTAGGCAGCCCATGGTTTAAAGGTTTGCTAGATCAGACTTTATACATAGGCACCTGAAGACCATCTGCCTATCTGATTTTTAGGTAGGGTCTTCTGCAGGGGAGGAAATGTAGTGACTGTGTTTTGAATGCTAAAAAAGGAATAAATAGTCATTGAAATTGCTACATATGTTATATGTGCATAAAATGTAAGACAGTAAATGGGATTAGATGCTGATTACATCACTCCATTCAGAGTGTTTTTAAAAATATGATAATATAATTGAACATTAATCCATGCAGAAAAGGAAGAAGTCTCCTTGTAGTCACAGAGAACGTACTCCTTTCCTATAGACAACCACTGACATGCTTTTTTCTCTCACTTCTGTGGAGAAGTAAAGAGAATTCTAAATATATATATAAAATCTTTATTTTGCTCCATAAAAGATAGCTTATGGGGACGGAGGTGATTTGCATGTAATTTTGCCAGTTCCACGTGGGGCTGTTTGAAATTCTCCTGGGAAGTTAAGGGGGGGGCAACTGAGAGATGCTGGGTCAGCAGCGCACACTCTCTCGTGCATGTTGGCGGGAGGGCTTTCCTAGGAAGCGGTGGTTGTTAGACTGTCTATCTGCAGTGCTGATGATGTATTTGCTATACTGCCCAGAAAAGATAGCAATTCCCTGGGAATAATTTCTCAAGGTTAGTAAATGCCAGATACTACTTTTGTTCCTCATCTTTTTAAGGGTTTTTTTTCAGAGGCAAGCAGAGGAAGTGTGTTATAGTAGCTGAACTCCCATCTCATCACATTCTTTAGATTTTCTAGATATATTTTTCCAGACATTTTCTCACACACCACCCCTGAATCTTGGTTTCAAAAGGCTCATGCTGTCACCTGGATGGGTGGAAGAGAGCGTTGTTGACCAGTGACTATTCTGTTGATCTGCATCTAAAACAAGTATGGACTACAAAATGTGTTCTAGTAAAGTGTGGCATCTTTTCAAAAAGGTTTAGCACAAAGGATGGCTTGGATGCTTGGCTCCACTAGTGCAGTAAAATTGTGTCTGACATCTGTTTAATACAACTACATGGAGCTTAAAAGTGAAGGGCAAGCCTGAGGATTCAAGCTGATGGAAACCTGCTGCCAATGCAGTGTGTGTGCTCATGTAGTTTATTAATCTTGTCAGTTGTTATTACCTTTTTATCTGGATCCTGTTAACTTAGGATTTGTATGTAACTCATGGAAAAGATCCGCTTTTGTTTTCTTTGTTCAGATATGAGAAGTCTGTTGGCATGAGTCTTCAAAGGCATTAAGTCAGTAGCATCATGGAAATTTGGCTATGTTTTGAGCACTTGAGTAGCTGTAAAAATTAGACTAGGTTATTTTAACAAGCTATTGTTCCCCAATCTATCTCATCTTTCTTTCTATGTTTTTTTTTTCTTTTTTCTTTTTATAACTTTCAAGTCATTTAAAGCTACTTTGCTTTTATTCCAAAGTTCAGTAAAAGCTGTTACTTAGTCTGTGGGACTTAGTGATTTCAACATTATATATCCACTAGATATGTCAACAGCGCATAGAAACGCAATCCAAACAGCTGAGACCTTTGCATATGGAAGAGTATCACTCTGTAACAGACAACTTCTCTTAGCTTTATTTCTTAGAACAAAATGAAAGAACTAAATATGCTTATGCAATAGAGAACAAAATAGTGGGAGACATTGGTTTGACCCTCTATTTCTTCTGTTGCTCTGATTCAGTTACACTTGATTGTTTATTTCTTCTTGGCTGATCTCTTTGCTGTGGACCCTTGGCAAGTGTTCTACTGTCATCTAATCTTTACATTTCCTCCCTTGACCCTCCTGACAGGAGCAGACAGTTATATGTCTTAAAGCAAAACTATGATCAGCAGCCATCCATGCTCCCAGAAGGTTCTTCACTGCAGAATGCAGAATCTCACTACGTTTATGCTGAGTATATTTACAGTCTTCCCTTTGTGAGGCCTCTACTCTCATCTTGCTATTATTTGGGGGACCAAAGTCATGTCTTCATCTCTTACTATCAAAAATATTCTTTGCTTGTGCAATGTGTAAAATAATTTTATTACCACTTGCAATACTTGAAGATAATCGCTGTTGGTTTGGGTTTTGTTGCTGTTATGCAATATTATGTAAGAAGAAGCTTAGTAATGATTTACTGAATTACTTTTTATGTATTTTTAAATTAGTCTCTCTTATACTTTGTGCCACTAATCCGTATAATTCATTATTACCAGTACTATCCTATATAATTTGCTACTTTTAGTTTCCTTCAGGTTGTTTTCAAGGCTGTCTTAACAAGAAAATGACCTAAAGACTTTCTGAGGTGTGATTTGTCAAGGTTTTTAAAGCAAAAAATGGGGTTTTTTTTTCACAGCCCACACAGGGGCTCCATAAACATAACGCTATTCCCTGCACTCCACCTCCAGCTCAGCAGCATCGAGTGTCTCCTCACCGGGAGCTCCTCTCAGGGTGACACTCAGGGCTGGCAAGTTAAGCCAACAGTCCCTCACCCACACGGTTAATAACTTGGACAGAAGCCTGCAAGATAGAAAATGAACTGGAGAAAACATGGATTTGATGTCCTGAAATATTTTGGGATTGGGATTGGCTCTTAATGTCATATCCAGGCCTGTGATACTCCATCCCAGGCCAGGCCGCCTACATGTGGAACGCCTTCCAGACACACTCAAGGAACCACAGCTTGCCTCCAAAACATTACTGTCTAATGTCTGGTTCCTTTCCTTTGATTTAATACTGTAAAATGCCTTTTTTAGCAATGAGAAGATATTTTAAGCTGTACAGTTCATTTCAATTGCTCTTCTTAGGGGTTGCAGTCTCTTGGTTTTAACCACTATCAGTAATACATCACTACTTATATTACACATTATTTACTGGGTGATATCAGTCTTCTTAAAGTGTAGTCAGACCATATGGTCTTTCATAATACCACATTTTAAATCATCTAAATGTCTTTCAGGGTAAAAAGAATTAAACTATTATCACATTACTTGGGTTAGATTTTGAAGGAAGACTGTAGAAGTTGCAAAATTTGAGGAACTTCTGAAAAATCTCACGAAGTACGTACTTCCATCTTTTGCAGCTAAAGACCCTTCGAAAATGTTCCCTTAGGGTCCTCGCATTTTTGCAGCCATCACAACAGAAAGCTCGTTCTTGGTCTCAGACTTGACTCTGCACCATTTCTACACACACATTCCTTTGACTTCAAGGTTTCTCTTGCATCGTTGGCCCTCGTGTACAAAAATACTTCTTATTTCAAACGTTAGAGGTTTCTCAGAAGAGGCTAGTTTCCCTTCATAAACAAAGCTGATTAGTGCTGTGCTGTATTTATTGCTGCCTGCGATGTCATTCAAAGCACAGTAGCAGGGACGCAAACGGAAAGACGGAGACATGTGGAAGTGCTGGCTGAAACACTGTCCTCAGCATCTCCCTGAGGCATTTACTCATTGAATAGCAAGGTGTGTGATGTATAATCTTTTCTTTCTTTTGGATTCATATCTATTCATAGACTTGCAAGGACCAACAGTAGTGAGAAATGGCTCCTCTGTATTTTGGTGGTCCACTGATGTCGTGTAACCTAATTGATAGTATAAACCCTGAGCTTTTCTCTATCATGATGCGCAACAATTCCCGAGTTCCCATTTCATTGAAATTTTCATGCTTTTTCATAGCATTTATTAAAGGCATTCTATTATTTTTTTCAAACTTAAATTCCCTTAGGTCTACAAAGAATTTCTTTGTTGGTGTGGTGTTCTTCTGTACTATTCTTCTGTAACAGATCCTTTGAGAAATTTGTTTTGGATATCGTATTGCAAATTGTATTCTTACGCCCGAAAAAAATCTCTGATTAAGTCAGCAGGAGCTTTTGTGGACACTCGTGAGCTAGTTTCTATGCAGTCAGCCTGGGTAATGATAGTAGTGTAATTGTGCCAGGCTAGAGCACAAGTATAAACTACTCAGCCTGTCTCGAAAGCAGGGTGAATAACAGGACAGCTAGCCTGAGCTAACCTCTGTGCTTCTTTGGCTGCACTTTGTCAGAACTCGAGCTAGCTCATTTAAAGCTGACCTTGGCAGGCTGACGTACGCTACAGTCTCACTGTTTCTTCGCACCTTTAAGTGCAGTAAAGGCCCATCTTTGCTATGGCTTCCTGCAATGAATATATGTTTCTCAAACGCCAGATTTGTTACAAAAAAAGGGGCGGATTTCCTTACAGGAAATCTTAACCTTACTAATTTCAACAGCAAGATCCTTATTCATTCCAACAGGGGTGGGATGTTACCCTACAGATGTGTAAGTCATGTTTCTGCATCTCTTAGCAAGTATAAAGCATCTAGGAAAACTTCACGTGAACCATCTCTGTATCGCAGTGGCAGTCAGGAGGGGATCTGCTTATGTTAAGCCTCTTTCCTTACTAAACCAATGGGACTGAAAAAAATACATTTCTACAGCCTTGTGCTTGATAAGGGAATGAACTCAGAAGGATGAATTTGCGTGAGCCTAAAAGGTTGGCCATATCTTCTGGCACTTTTAAGATGAAAGAGACAAAACAAAAACAGTGTGTTTCTGTCTGACGAACTAAAATCATATTGATTAGGGTATTTTTCACAGCTAAAAGTTCAAGAACTTGGTACAAACTACGCTGTGTGTCTCCGTTACTGAAAACAGGGCAATTGCTTCAGTCAAAAGTGAACACATCCAGTTGTTGTTTAGTTACAATATCAGAATTAATGGCTTGTTTATCCAAATGTTACAAATTCTCTGGTTTTCAGTTTTCCTTTTGCGGTAGCTGTTGCCTCTGCTATATAAATGTGGTTACCAAAATGTGGTAACTATATAAATGAGGAAGAGAGCCTTTGGTGATCCTGATGCAAAATATGCAAACAAGTTCAGCTAAACATAGCTTTACCATGGTTTTGTTATATAAATGTCAACTCGAAGCTAAATGTTATGGAAACATTTCTTTTATCTTTATGGACTCTACCAGCTGCACAGTTTTCTCGAGTACAGTTTACATTTGTGATGTTGTTTAAATCCATCACATACATTCAACATGCAGAGCTGTTTTTTTTAAAAGCTGTTTGCGTTTGTGCAGTAATTACCTACAGTCAAGTTTCAGTCTTCTCATGTGCAAGACAAGTTTGTGCTGACTTCAGGGAGACCAAGAGTCACTGAAGCTGGGTAGCAGCAGTTTGATTTTCCCAGAGACTAATGAACTGAAGACTTCTTTTACTTGTGTGTTGCAGGACTCCCACTGTATCATTATTTTACAAATCGTGGGCAAATTTCACAGTATATTAGCCACTTAGACAATGGTTTTCTCCCTTGGATATTTTGCAATGCCATGGCAAAGATTGCATTTTAGCCCTCATTTTTCTCCAGACATCTGATTTGAGGCTTACCTAGTAAGTGGAATAATAAGAAAAATGGCAATTTCAAAATGGAGTTGTATTGTCCCAACCAACTCTTCTTATCAGGCAGGTTGCAAATATATTTTAAAACTGTAGTGTCCCTTTACGTAATAACAATATGTTATTGTCCCTGTGGTACGAAGTGTAAATATTAGGTACTATACGCACAGTTAAAGCATTGGACTAACTGAGCCTCACAATGTAAACTGTCTGCAATCCACAAATCTGGTGATGAAGCTACAGAAGCAGGCAGACGGACATTATTCCAGACACATCACCCCACTGTGAGTCACGAAAAAGAGACACCAGCATTCATTAACACTGCCAGCCTGCTTGGCCTGACATGGGCTGGGTTCAGCAGTCGTTGGATTAGAATTTGGAAGTTAGAGCTCACTTCTGTCTGTATCTTCCCTAGTTCCTGAAAACAGATTTATTCTGTACCCACATATAATGAGGATTTATAAAGTGAAGATGCAAACAGAGCAGATGAACAGGAACGGTGATTAACTGCCTCTCAGAATGCCACACAGAGGTGGCATCGGCGCAATTATTAAGGAGTAGGTTCGGGCAAACAAATTAAAAGATACATCGTCATAGAGCTCATACTTAACCTTTGTAAATCATTCGCGGTTTGTGTACGCCTGCTAAAAATACACACGCACTCCCGAACTGTGATTAGGCAACCTGATAGCAGCACAGTCTGTCCAGGTCCACGGCCTGAAGTTCGGGAAGCCCCTGAGCCGCTGCCGAGGGACCGGCTCGTCACCCCCACGGGGTCTTCCCTGGGCAGCCGCCACCAGCCGCTGCGGGGAGGGCTGCGGAGGTTTCGGGCTGGTCCGCTGGGATCATCCGGGCAGCGAGCGGCAAAGCACTTCTTCGGAAAGTTTGTGCCGTGACAAAGCAGATTTGCATGGACTTTCGTTACTAAGTTTACTTTTTTTTTTGAGATTCTGGAAAATCAAGCTATTTAAAGAAACTTTTAGGTGCTTCATTTAGCTGTTAGTTGATGCACGTTCAATCAGCCAAAGGCTTCCTGAGGCAATAGGCTGTAATAAGAGAGCAAAACTGAAAATACGGGAACAAATCAGAATTGTTATTTTACCTTCAGACTCTATAAATGTTTTCTGTCTGAAGACATTCTCATTTTATTTTTTCCTGCTGTTGCAAAATTGAATTTTTCAGAAGAAGCTTTGATAATACTGTCATGCCCTCAGCAAGATGATTAGAAGTGAAACTCAGGCATAAGTGCTTCAGTTGACAGGAGCTGAGTGGGAGCGTTGGGAGTTTTTTCTTTTTGTCCATGAAGAAAAATTGACCAAATACTTTCGGTTACCCTCTCCCCTTTTCTCTAAAGCAAAGAGCTGTGACAACTAGGGACAGGCCACTAGATGCGTGCAAGGCGGACGTCTAAAATAGTACCGAGAAAGTTTTCTTAGATGCCTGCATTTTCCTTCTCGTTACTTCCTGGAGATCAAATGGGGCAATCTGGAGTCAGGAAAAAGGCTTCCTGCAGATCAAATTGTCAGGGACTCAGAAAGTATTTTGGCTTTTCTTTGCAGCCAGGCCGTGCTCTGCCCATAGCAACCAGGTGGTCCTTCCTATATGCTGCTTGTAGCTGTAGGGCCCCTTTCCCAAATCCCAAAGGCACGGAAAAGTTCAGTCTCCCAAAGTGCGGAGGTCGCCGGTACCGTTCGGAAGCCTGGCTAAGTGACCTCATGGTCACTCCCAGTCATAAGTGCTAAGAAATACGTGAATATTCATTTTTTTAAAGTAATTCTCTCTGTTTACCTACCTACAAAAGAATTACAGCCACCGCTGGCTGCATGTGCGTTACAGCGCGCCGGCTGAAGTGGCCTTTTTGTCTTTCAAACAGACCACGTAGGTATCTCATTACAAATCCCCATTCTTCATCTAAAGCCAAAAAAAGCTAATAAGGTAGGGGGGTGCAGCGTGTGACCTCCTGGGCCGTGGCCACAGGTAGCAGAAACACATTGTGGAAAGACATCACACAGCCTGCTGAAGATGTGATAAATACATTTCCAAATGAAAGCGCTGTACTACTGGACATCTGAATCTGTGCCTGGGCATTTAATTATTGGCTTGAGCCTCAAAAGTGTTCCACAGGCAAACTAGGGCTCCCGAGTATGTCAGCCTCAAAACAGCTACCCAGGGCTTCTGTATCTGAAAATAACAGCTAATAGCTGGAAAATCCTCCAGTGCTGGCCAAGAGATAATAATTTATATAATCAAGGTATCATTAATATGCATCCTGTTTTTTGACTTGCGTGGCCCAGGTCTGGTGGGATTTTTTGCATTTTCAATAATATAAAATAAAACCCTCTGACAAACTAAAAGGAGTATGAACAAGTCGAGTTATACACAAAGTAAACCATGTCTATCGTTATAGTAAAAACAGCAGTTTGGCTTTGTTCTTACCTGGGTTGCAGGAAAAATAACAGGCAAAATAAAAGAAAAGAGAGTGCCAAAATAGCAATCCAGATAATGAGGGTACTACAGAGAACTGTGAAACTGTTTTAGGTTAAAAGGCCTTGATATCTGACCTCAGTGCTTCAATATTAGGTTTACAGACCTTCAAAAGGTACAAAGTGAGGTGGTTGGGGTAAGGAGGTGATAGCTATAAGAGATTAGCACCAGGAGAACAAGGATGCAGACCATCCCATGATCCCAGCCCATCAAGCCCACTTCTTCTTCATCTAGTAGATTGAGTGATGCAGTCTGGTGATCTGGGAAAAAAAAAAAAAAAAAAAAAAAAAAAAAAAAGAAATGTGGTCATTATACTTTGAGGAGTGAAGTAATGTGATGCTTAGTGTTTCTTATGTAATGATTGCAACTTGATATTAAGAAAAAAATTGTAACCATGCTGGCAGTTGGGTGTGGAACCAGGCTGCCCAGGGAGGCCATGGAGCATCCCTCCCTGCGGACACTCAGTACTCGGCTGGACACAGCCCTGAGCAAGCTGATGGAATTGAACTTGCTTTTAGCAGGGGGTTGGACAAGAAAACCGCTGGAGGTCCCTTCCAGCCAACGCGAGACTGTGATTTTTATGAATTCCCTTTGTGAAAGAAGCCAGTGTAACTTTAGCTTTGTTAGAGATTAATATGATGATTTTAACAGATGGGTCCTCCGTTATTTATTTGCCTGTGATTGTCTGAGCTCAGTGATGCTCTGGGCATACTGCAAAACTATTTATTTCATACGGTTTTATAGGAAGGTTTGACTAAACAATCTTGTTAAGTTGAAAAGGGTTTCTGTTGCTTTGGTATATTGGTTGATTGGGTTACTTTTTCATCTGCGTGCTCTCACGTGGCTGGATGGATACTGTTACATGATTTTTCAGTTAAATCAAGATGCCTAGTCGTGCTCGGCATTTATTCTTTAAATCTACATAAATAAATGTTCATAACAGGTCACAAAATATATGAGAAGAAAAAGATTCAGCTAGCAGAACTTGTTTTTTACAGATAAATACACACAACATTTTTGGCTCACCCTGAATCCACTCTTTCGCTTGTCAAGTTCCCTGAGCAATTAGGAGACAGGCAGACACGCATCTCTACTGGAAGGAGAAAAACACCGCTCTCACTACAAGGAGGTGCAGTCAGCTGGTGTATCTCAACTAAGAACAATTCCTGGCTGTGCAAGTGCTCTGTTTGGGTCCCATACATAGCTTAAATCACTCCTAGCCTAGGAAGGACCAATTCTTAACTCTCACAGGCTTCTCATGTACACTTGAGTTAATGTTTTAAAGACAGTTAAGAATTTAGACTCTCAGAGACTCAGAATTTGCAAAAGCCGTTCAGTGCCTCGCCTGTACTGATTTTTAATGTGAATCTTTATGAATTGTAGGAGGCCAAACTATCATGTGTCTCTGCTCCACGTTGTTAATATAGGGAACCAACACTGCTGTGTCAATGGAGTTGTCTGGACGGAGTACACTGAAGGTTGTAAGGTGCTGTGGTAGGAGTCCCAGAGGTACAACAGGGAGATATTCCCTTGGCACTTCCACAGCCAGAAATCATTCTTAGCTGAGATACACCAACTAACTGCACCTCCTTGTAGAGAGAGAGGTGTTTTTCTCCGTCCAGCAGAGATACATGTCTGCTTGTCTCCTAATTGCTCAGGAAAGGTGTAGGAAATTACAATCCTGTTCACTAGGACGTGCCATGCAACTACTGAAGGCTAGTACTCTGGGTATTGAAGTGCTGGAAAATTGAATTTAACTGTGTGGTTAACAAAGGGATCTCCAGGGCTGCTTCTCCAACCTTGAAGCATACGGTCAGTGTTTGGAAGTATATACTCACAATCATCTCTGATTAAACTATGCACATAGATCATAGAATCACAGAAGGCTTAGAGTTGGAAGGGACCTTTAAAGACCATCTAGTCCACCCCTCTGCCATGGGCAGGGACATCTTCTACGAGATCAGGTTGCTCAGAGCCCCATCCAGCCTGACCTTGAACACTTGAGTGAGGGCTTACAGGATCAGCATCTGTGAGACGAAACTGATCTGCTGAAGTAGAATTCATATGAAGTTATCTCTGTGCCTGTAATATGTCTTAAAAATGCAGACTTGTATCACACTACTTTCTGAGTGGGATGATTTTGGCAAAGAGCGCAAGCCACTGTAAGATAAAATGTTGGAAAGTAAAAGCACCTTCATGTGTTGTTTCAAACAGACAAGCAGCAGCTTCAATGTGTTTAAGAAGGTCGAAGGGCAAGTTTTTCCCCATATGGAAAATAAGTGATCGCTTTGTGTAT
This sequence comes from Haliaeetus leucocephalus, assembly GCF_000737465.1. Taxonomy (NCBI): domain Eukaryota; kingdom Metazoa; phylum Chordata; class Aves; order Accipitriformes; family Accipitridae; genus Haliaeetus; species Haliaeetus leucocephalus. Next base: position 7,729,586 of record NW_010972631.1, on the reverse strand, counting down.
TTAACATTCTGCATAAGCACAATAGTTGTTCCAGAACCTTTGCAACTCAGCATTTAATAAAATAACTCATTATCAAAACAGAAATATTATTGTTGCCAAAGCAACGTAGAAGCATACCGTTGGCACACGGAATCCAGACGTGTGAGGACCAGCCGAATTTCTCACAAACATCCCGGGGGGGCAGGTCCCGCTGTGGGCACACAGGATGCCCTCGCTCGCCGCTGCGAGCAGCCACCGCTGGTTTTCTTAGCAGCGGTACGTCGTAGGGAGTTCCGAACATCTTGTGTGATGCACGGAAGCAATTACGTGGCCCTCTTTCCAATTGCAGTGATTACAAGATAAAAGACCCCGAAGAATAGAGGAAAATGAGTCACATCATTGGGCTTTGACTGGAGAGGCTCGGGATAAAGCCTCGTTTTGAAAAGTCAGTGGTACATCTTGCTTTAGGTCAGTGCGAGAGCTGTTCTGTTCTCGAAGCAGTGTGTGATATAAACCCACAAGCCGTTTGTTGTACCCACTGCAGCAAGTCCTAGAGCTTGACAAAGCGCGTATCTGCTCTCTGCTTTTAAACACTAAGAAACTTAAAGCATACAAGGAAAGAGGTGAACGCCCCGCTCCCCCCCATTTTTTGAGACTTTGTGCTGCTTTCTTGTCAACATCATGAGCATAGACCCTCATGGAGAGGAGATAAGTGTTGCTATAAATACATTAAACCCAGGAAATACTCATCGTCATTTGAACCCTTCGAAATGAGGTGATTCTTCTTTCGCAGTCTCACATGCTTCTGCCATCAGGTCCGGGTCTGTTAGTACTGCTGCCTAACAACAAGAAAGGGCACTTCAGATTCCAGAAAGCGCAGAACTTATTTAGATTAAGGAAGACAAGACTAATGGTGTGGTATAAAACTGAACACCCTCGAGCTACAGTGCAGTGATTGATTCTTAGAAGTAAGTTTAATACTAACAATGCATTATGTTGGAAAAATATTCTGTGTTCCATTTATATCCTTGTTTACTACTGGGAGAAAACTAGGAAATTAACAGGGTTTTCTTTGCTCTGGTGATATTTATGAGTCAGCTCATAATTCCCAACACAAGCCATACTTCCACTGAAGTCAACTGTAAGGTTTCAGCAAAAACCAAAATCCAGCTATTAGTTAATAGGAGTAAATTAAATTAGAGAAAGAAGACCTAGATCTCGGTACGTTGAAGAAATTTTAAAAATATTTATTCTTTATGCCATTATGAAATTATGCTGCCAAGTTTAATGAGCCCCGGCATTTGCAGCTGCTTAGATTTCTGTGGTAGCTCTGAGGGGTGCTGGGGCTATAAGGTAGCCTGGACTTTTAACTACTGTGTTATGCTTACCATTTTTTTAAATTCTGTCATGAATATATGGTTTTCTTCAGGACAGACTTGCTCTTTCATCTTCATTCTCCTGAATGGAGTGTTTAAAAATATTCTTCTGTATTTCAGTATATTAAAAAGGTGATAAATCGTTCCTGTCTTAATCAACCTGCTGAATGAAAGCATCATAAAGTGAGCAGATTAACTGGTATTTGTCATTTGAAATTGTTTTGTACCATTCCTCCCACAGCCATCACAGGCTGATATAGTTGTGTGGTACAATACACATCAAAACTCTGATGCTGCCACTTAAAATACCTTTGTCTATTTAACAAAAAAAAAAAAAAAAAAAAAGTGGTTTGTGATGCGGTATTCTGTTAATGTGTGAGTCTTAATAGCATTTAGTGACAGCAAATAAACTGGAATCCCCATACAAAGCCAAGTATCCCATAGATTCTTTTCTTCATCTATATCTTGAAAGCGAATTTTGCTGCCATAACAACTGTGTTATTTTGCAGTCTGGAAAGCTATTGCTGGAGGATTTGTGGGTCCTACTTTGTTCATTGTGGGTACTACTTTGTTCACATGTCTGGAATAATAAAAAGTTATAGAAATAGCCAAGGGTTACTAAGAGGCCTTCTTGAGGGGTGTGATGAAAAGGAGTTCCTTTTACTCATGTAGTGCAGCAGTATATTTGCATGACTGCATTTGAGTAGTCCTTTCCCCTGAAGAACTCCTTTAATTCCCTGTGTTACTGACCATACACCACTGGAAAACAAACTTAAAACCAAAGCAAAATCCAATATACAATATACTACTGGAGAAGTATAGGAGAAATAGAGATTATTAGCTGACCCTTGGGTGCTTCCCACAACCATGTTGGGCTAATTGTCTTAATCCCAAATCTTGCAAGTAGTTTAATCCCAAGCATTTTATTAAAATATGCCAAGCCGGCACCTGAATTTGAATGACTAAATTTTCAATAGACTGTGCCTCCATCCTTACCTTCAATTAAGACGTACAACAATACTGAAATATTCTGATTGATCATAAATTACAGCTTATGTTTTAAATATGCTCGTTTGATGGTGCTTGGGTATGGACTTAATAACATTTTTTCAGCACTGTAACTTGACATCCAGTAGTACCTGTCCATAGTAAAAGATGTATTAGCAAGTCCAGAGAAAAATTTCATCCAGATACATGCTAACTCCCAGACCGTACCCAGGAATTGTCTAGGAAAGTGTTGTTTTACCCAGGCCAAAAGGATACTAGTGGTAGTCCTCACCATTTAATGGTGCAGACCACCAGGAGCCATCAGGAGTAACAGTGCCGTTCCCTGGCACGGGGTGATTTACTCGGGGTCTAGCTGAGTCACACTGAGTGGGATTAACTCCAGAGGCTAAGTTAGAAAGGCTTTTTGTCCCAACCCAGTAGGGTTCTACGTAGTTTTAGCTGCCAAAGCCATGGCTCTGTTGGCCACTGATGGACGATTAGATAATGAAGGTGAGTGATGTCTGGCCCCATTACAATCAATCACGCCTTAGCTTCGCTGGAGCCAGAGCTGTCCTCTCAGCGCTGAGCAGAGAGGAGATGGAGACTGTTAGCTGTGGCATAAAAAATACCCAGCAGTCCTACAATTCTTCTGTTCTTTTCATTTTGCGCTCTTCCTTCAAAAAACCAAACATGTGGTAGTGGCAGTATTTCTGTCTTAAAATCTGAAGATGTGAAAAGCTGGTTTTGAAGTGAATTATGCTGGTGATTACCAGAACACACTTCCTTCTTACAGATCCACACGTTTCTTAGGTTAAGGATTATTTTTCTGGTTAGCAAGAGATCTGAGTACAGTGTGTTAGCAAACACTTTTACAGGAAAAGGTTACTTGAGTATTTCCCTTTGCCCTAGATTGTGGGCAAGGTTAGAATAAATAGGTTGCAACGGACAAATGATTTTACAAAAAATATTATGCAGTGGTTTTCATTTCTCCAGCTTCATATTGTAATTCTTTTAATTTTCTCCATTGCATTATAATAAAGTTTTTATCTTAATTTTGTATATGTTCTAAAAAAACTATATAAATCCTGCAACCAATGCTCAGTGATAAATACAACATTGTTTCTATTCATGTCTTAAATTAATTTTCTTGGGAAATATCTGTGGTGAAGCAAAGGTTGGCAGGTGAGCTACCAGACTTGTCATTGGGAGTTAGGGCTATTTGATGCAAAAGAAAAAAAAATACCTACAGAGTTATCTAAATACAGAATTTGTTTACTAAATTAAGCATTCACATTTGAAAATTTTGGTCTACAAAAAGACCTACTCTTTAGGTGTGATAAAAGGAGCATTTTGTCATTTTCTACAGATTTGAGGCACCTGTAAGTGCAAACAAGGATCCTGGGATGCAAATCAGTATCACGCTTCCCAATCTTCAAAATAGTTAAAATCTGGAAGAACACATGCTTTACTCTTATTTTTGTGTCAGAAAATGTCTCTTGTTGAAGTCCATGAAAAACTTCTAGAAAATATCTAGGTCACAAGTATCTCTGAGCATTAAACCCGTCAGAAAAAGCATTTCTTGATTTGTTTTCTTTTCTTCTAAGCTGATGTGCTTGCTCAAGGAACAATGATGCCTGCTTTATAGACCCCTGGAGAAATTTACCTTGATGTTTTATTTTTTGTCTGAGATGGAATAGATTATCAAATGAGCATATAATGACACTTTCATTGGTGTCCCATAGGTATCTGAGCTGTTTCATTTGCTTGGTTTTGATTACACCTCCTGTTATAGCCTTTTCATTGCTTTGTGAAAATAAGCCAAATGCAATCACTTAGCAGACGCTGCTAAAAATATGACTCCTTAAAAATATGACAGAAAAGGTCAATGTAGGTTGACAACACTTTTTTTGACACTGCAAACTTGAACTCTTTCATACTTGATGAACTGTTCTAATTGTTTGAATAAAATTTATTCATCAGAGCCTGACCAAACTCATCTTTCTAAACAAGTTGCTTCAGCGGCAAGTTAAGTTCTTAAAAAAATTCAGACCTGAAATTCAGTTCAAATTTTTGTATTTCTGAAAAAGGTAATAATTAATCCAAAACCAGAATATATATAAAAAGCTGGTTTTGCTGTGTATTTATTTTTTTATCTCAAAAATAATTTTCCAAGTTTTCTATCCAGTTTATTTTCACATTTTAAGACAACGCAGTCTTCATACTCCACCTCTCCATAGGCAGGGTTGTGTTATTTCTGGGTAGAAGGCAGCACGGTATCCAGCCCTTAACATGTTACACTCTTCCACTTGAGGAAAAGGTTGAAGTGCAAGTCATTTTAAAGAAAGCCTACAGGAGAAATTTATGAGCTTTTTCTATGGGAGAGCGCTTATTCTCCATGTGGCTTTTGTCAAACATTTTTAACAAATTGTCATAACCTTTGTCATATCTCATTTTCTTGCATAAACAAGTCACATTGAAACTATAAATGATGGAAAATTTAATCCACATGGCTTACACTATCAAAACTGTTAAACTGTATTCTTTTCCACCCTGTCAGCAGTGCATTATCTGTTTTATAGGAAAGTTGAAAAGATTACGTTTTAAGGGAGATCCCACAGCACCGGCGTAAATGTCCTCCTCGCGCCTGCGCTAGCTGACGGTTTCCCTTCCAGCTCTTGCCGAAGCTAGGAGAAGGTTTCAGCGTTTGTCTTTCTGTACCCTGTTGGAGAGGATATTTCCCCCCTTCCTCCAAGAACTGCCTGCTCGGAGGCAGCGGAGGCCGGCGGGAGCTGTCAGGTTTCTGCTGCTCTCCCGTCTTGAGCATGAACGTCTGCTCCAGGATGCGACGTGGTATGCCCGCTCTCGGTCCAGCGATAGGCATACGTTCTCCCCTATGGGAACTTAGTGCCTTGCAAATTGGGTCTATATGTAACAGTAACTCCTGGTCCAGGAAACGCTGTTTTTTCTCTGTCCCCATCAGCTCCATGGCACGCTGAAGCCGTGAAGTCTCCTTTTCTCACGCACCGAGAGGGGCGAGAGTGCCGACAGCATCTAGCCAAGACAAGGATCTTGTGTAGGGCAAACCGCTTATCAGATACCCATCCCTGTGCTTTTTGTGAGGACTGTTCACCAAAACTAACAGTCCCAATGAAAGTATAACAGTGCCATGAATGACCGTCTCCTTCCTTCCTTTCTTTATAGGGTCTTTACTGGGTGTTGTATCCACTTACCTGAACTGGTCATGGATCTATCGGTGTTCTACATCCAGTATAAACTTCAGCACATTTATTTATCTAATGCCTCACACAGATTTTATGCATTCAAGAATTAAAAAAATCATTTAAATTGGTACTTGGATACTCAGCTCGGCGAGATCCCGGTCACTGTTAAGAAAACATGGTCACTGCTCCTGGCTGTGGGCAGGAATTACTTACGGAGGGGCTCAAATAGCTTCTTCGTAGTCTCATACCTCGTGAATGGAAACAACTTGCTGCAAGTTTGCAAGCAACTGCACTGGTTCTGACTTTGTACCAGTGGGAAAAGTAAGAGCTACTTTTTGGTTGTAGTTAAGGTTAGCAAAAGCTTTCAAACATTTTCTACCTTCCGTACAAAATCCAGGATAATGGCACTGGCGATGATTTGCAAACAGTTTTGGTCATAATCCTGAATGCCCTTGCATTTATGGGGATTAAATCAGACCTCAAATAATAGGAACATAACTCTGGTGGTCTAATCGCTTAATTGTGTCACTTTAACAGTGATACGTTTTTATTATTTACAGAAGAGGTCATAAAACTGTTTGCAGATGTTTAACTTTTGATTATTTTAATTCTAGCAGTAAATAATGTAGCAAAATAGCTTTTAAAGATCTTCCCTGAGTGTATTTTTTGTGCTTATGATAGTCCCTGAGTAATGTTTTAACAATTGCTTTAAGCTGAACATCCTCTTCCATGTGAACAGCCCTTAAATCACAAACTATAGTAAAATTCTGTTGAAAATTAAATAAATGGAGAATTGGTAGTTCCTAATTAACCAGTAAGAAAAGTTTATGAGAGGTGGATTGAATAAATATCAAAGCTTCTGAGTTATATTATCTTTCATAAATTGGCTTTTCTCCAATTAGTGTATGCTTTCAGAAGCAGGGGAATAAGATGAAAGGATCTGCATCAAAACTGATTACTGCTGAAATGAGATGGAAGTCGCTGCTTTTGATAAAATACAAGACTATGGCAGTGCTTGAATAATTTTATGGGAAGTTGCTGCCTAAGGCGTACGTTTTACTGTCTGGTACTGAATGCACAAGGAAAGACCATCTGTTTTTTTCAGCCTGAACAAATATATGATCCAGCTTGAACCACTAGAGGCCAAATATAATTGCTCTGTGTTTTGCTTTGTACTGCTCTCTACCTACAGCAGCATCCTCTTGTATAGCACGTATCACAGCACACAGTTCAAATGATGGCATTCGAAAAGTACTTTTTCCTCTATTGAGGGTCATAAAGTGACTACCCAGGGCTTAATGCAATCCTCTACACTTCATCTGTCACTGGAGAAATAGTTCATGTCAGGAAAGAACAACTTCTGATACACTTTGACCACCACGGAGTTTGAACCTTAGAGATTTATTGTTGCTGGACAGATCCTTGTTTAGCGTCCAGCCAGGTGAAAGGCGTTGCTGTATCCTTCGTGCCTTCAGTTCTAGCTGGGGAAAAAGAGAGGTGCTTTCACTGCGTGGCCCGAGTAAACAGATTACATTAAAGAAGATAGAAAGTGAACCTGACTATCGGTTTACTTCGAAGGAAAACACGTCTGTGGTAAATAAACTACAGAAAATATTCCAAAACACTTAATCCTTTTACTTTTGTTGCTAGTGTTGTGTTTTACAGCACCTAAAAGTATGCTTTTGGTTTTGCAAGGCTAATAGGACTGCGTTTCTCCCCTCCCCCAAAGTGCTTACAGTCTAATTTTAGACATAATATGCTGAATGGCAGTAAAAAAAGTGTTCAATGTTGGAGAGGGGAATGAGGGATAGAGGGGCAAGATTTGAATGTGTGGGTGGATAAATGCAAACATTTTTCTTTTGTTCTTTAATAACAATAATTAATAACAATGCTCCATTCCTTTTAGAGTTTCTGGAAAAACTGAGAACAAAAGGTTAGAGAGGTTTGGAAAAATATCTTTCCAAGACTATGCTTACGTATTACTGTGAGGATTGTTTCTGCTTTTCATGGATAATCTGCAGAACTATGTCTACCAGGTGCTAATCTAAACTGCATCTGGCTTTCCTGAATATTTACCTTTATTTCAATTAATACACTGCTTAACTGTACTGATTCCCCTCTCCTGACTCACTTTTCCCATCTATCGTGAATCGACACTTTGCCCACAGTGATCTTCTAAATCGCCGTCCTGAAGGAACTACAGCAAAGCAAGCGGTGGGTGAGCAGGGAACAGATTTGTGACTGCAGGACTGGGCTGGGACTTAAAAGGTTCAGGTTTATTCCACATATAAAGACTTTCCATGTAGCCTTAGGCAAGTCCCTTACCTTTTCTGTGCCGTGGTCTCCAGCTGTGATATGGGAACAACCAGCTTGCTTTTTTTCCTGCTGCGTCTGTTTTCTATAATTGTGCTGTAAGAGATCTCTTCCAAGTGAAAACTTGTATTGTGTGTTTGGACAAGACCCAGTACAACTGGGCCTCCAATTTAGTTGGTATTACTGGAATACAACTAAACAAGAGCAATTTTTAATACCTAAACACAAAGGAACTAAGAAAATATCATTTTAACTGATTCAGGACTAAAGAAATTCAGCAAAAGGAAATTACATCCTTTTACTGTAAATTCTTAGTCACTTCTTAATTTTATTTTGCCCTCCGTGCAAGCCTTAACGAGGAGAAACCACATTTATGCCTGTGTCAGTAGGATGTAATTATAGGGGGGTTGTATCTGAAGACTGTAGCAGCTGAAACTACCAGTAATGTTCTGGGAGATTTTCCTTTTTAAAAAAAGTGTGGGGAAGGGGAGCAAAATTGCTCACAAGGTGGATTTTTGTCACTTGAATGAGTTTTTTATGAAACCTTTAAGCATATATATGCTGATCTTTATCTTTCTTTAGTCTGGAAGATAGATGTGCCAATGGTACGTCCCAGAGATGCCCTTTACCCTCCTGGATAAGAACTGTTTTATTTACAGTTCTTAATAGAGCTTATATGCAAGCTCCTACCAGATTTGATTTTCAGAGTAGAACGCCCCAGCAATTAAGTGATAGGCTACAAGATGTGCCTCCGATGTCTTATCGCATTGCATATCAGATTTTCTACTAGAAATTCTGAAGAAATGGACTTAATTTTTATCTAATGTACTGGATATATTACAGCACTACTATATTACAGCACTATGGAAAATCCGTATGTTGTAAGGGAAAGAGCAATTTTAGCTCCTGAAGCGCAAGTGGGGGCCGATGCAATAATATAGTAATGTTTGTACCTGGTAGTTAGAATCATAGAAGAACTTGGGTTGGAAGAGGCCTCTTCGGGTCATCTAGTCCAACCTCCTGCTCACTTCCAAGTCAGACCAGAGCCTTTTGCAGCCAAGTTCTGAAATCGCCAGGAATAGAAATTTCACAGCCTCGCTGGGCAACTTGTTCCTGTGCTGAACCACCTTCACTCTGACTTTTTTTTTCCTTATCGGTAATCATAATTTTCTTTCCTGCAAACTGTGTCCTCTCTGCCTTCTTTATAACCAGAATTAGCTAGCTGAGGAGAGCAGTCAGAGGTCTCAGCCTCCCTTTGCCCAGGCTGGACAAACCCAGCTCTGTTCAGACCCTCCTATATGTCATGAGCTGCAGCCCTGACCACCTTGGTGACCCTCCCCTGGGCTCGCTTCGGGCTATCCATCTCTCTTCCACGCTGGGGAGCCTCAAACTGGGCACAGCACTCCAGATGTGGTCTTTCAGATGTCAAACAGGGGAAAATAATCCTTTCCCTCAACCTGCCAGATACGTTCTTCCTAGTACGGCTCAGCGTACGAGCGTACGAGAGCACGCTGCTGAGGGATGTTCAACTTGGCCACCAGAAACACCCCACACACACTCGCCAGTACTTTTCTGAAAAGGTGCTTTCTGTGCCTTCAGAATTATTGTGTTGGTTAAAGGAAACGTCGTATTGAAAAACATATGCACCCTCTATCTAGATCAGTAATTTCTATGTTTTTCCCCTTTGTCCCTGGAAGAGGAGTCCCTCTGAGTCCCTTTTGTATCAGGAAGGAGCCATTTGCACTTTCTTGCAGTTATATATCTGCATTAATTACAGTGCCTATTCATGTTGGGTTAGAGCATCTGCTAAGAAGAGTCCCAGCAATTCAGACAAAAGCCAAAGCCCTGCCCTTTGTTAGTTGACTCATTGCCCAGCATGACTGACAAGTGTTTTAAGATGGAAATTAGCAAAACATTGATAGAATCAATTATTACTACTTCCAAAACCTAGCACAAGAATTTAAAATATAGAACATGAACCGCCTTGCACTCATTCAGTGTGCTGCCTGGCTGATTAGTCAGTTCATGGTATTGTGGGTGAGATGAACTTCTTTTCTGGTCCAATTCATAGATGGTTTCACCAGCACAGTGGTGTTATCATTGGTGAAGCAGTGCGATAGGAAAGGATATTCCTTTTCATCCATACTATAGGCGTCAGAGCAATACCAGCTCTGCAGGCTCATCTCTGCAAACACCACGTGCTGTCTGCTGTAAAGATCAGACCTGGGATATGCAAGAATTTCTATAGTGATACCAGGTGTTTGCATCTTCCTCGCAAAGAGATTTAGCAGCGTGTTGGTGTTTTGCTTTGCCTGCCTGTATTCGTCAGTACCATGACACGTGCAAGCTCATGCAAGCTCAAACTCGCAGTCATGTTTTCCCGATTGTAATTGCACGACTTGTGTAAGACTTTCTTAATTCCCTCCTTTGTTTTAACTTCTTCGATGGGTTGTATGATATTAAGCTTGTTCCCAGAATGGAGCCTGTCCATTTAGGGCCATAACTCAACTACCTCTCAGCTTCTAGTAGTTTGTACAGGAAGTCTTGCTCAGAAGGAAGTTGTTTCAGATGGGCGGTTAGGTGCAATACGTACCTTAGCTCTTCGATAAGCTTATACAGCAGATATTTGTGGTCAGTTGTGGGAGAAATGATTTTTCACGCTGGGGAGAGGACGCTCCCATTGGTGATCTTTCTTTAAAGCCACTAAGAGTATCTGGACTGCATAAAGATACAGGAGTGTGATACCAAAAGTAGTGTCTGTGCATATTGGGTCATTTCTCCAAGAAAATCTTGTTTCTTGTCTTTGTTTCCATTGATTCTACCAGTGCTGCTCAGAAGCATGTGGATTTAGTAATAGGCTATTCTAATGTCTTTAATGAACCAAGTTAAGTAGTGGTTGAATTCCTTTCTATTATTGAAGACTGTTCATTGATAGTCTTCTATTAATGTTGGTGAAGTAGGATCAATATAGATACTGGGTCAGGGTTCTGAAAAATATTAACAATTATTAATATTCTTTCTTTTTCAGTTTTCTCCTTGTGTTTGGTTGCTTGATTTTGTCCGTGTTTTCTACTATTCCTGAACACACAAAACTTGCCTCTGGTTGTCTCTTCATTTTGGTAAGTGAAACTTCTAAATACAAGACAGTTTTACAGATACTTTTATATACACTCAAATACTCTCCCTCACCATGGAGAAAATAGTATAATTCCTGAATGCTTTAGGAAACCAGACTTTTCATCAGAATGATGAAAAAAATAATAAAATAGAGGATTCCACCATCTTTTTCTTTAAGAACAGGTCAGATTGTATGAAAGTGTTAATAAAGTACTGTATTGCATCCCCTTCTTTGCTTGAGAATTGCTGTGGTTTATAACTGATAGTTTTTCTACTGCAGTTTGGCAGTGACTGAGCATGAAAGACCTTTGATACTGCTGCTGCCATTTATAAAGTCAGTATATAGTAAGAGGCACTTAAAATAGGAAATAATTTTGGTATCTTAGATACCAATTTGTGCTAGCTGTTGGTAGATACTGACATTTTAGTGGCAGTTGCTGCAGTAGGATGTAGTGGTTTTATTATTTCTTCATAATACATGCTTTTGTATTATGTTCATCTCTCCTTTTTCCCTTCTGAGGTAGGTATAAATGGCTTTAATCCCTGAAAGTGCCTAACATTTTTCATGCATTGTATGGACGCCACTTTATTCATCTGCTTCTTGATGGGCCATTTAGTTCTGAAGTGATGGCCTGAGGATAGGCGGTAGTGATCATTAAAATGTCACTATATACCCAGAGTTACCATGGTTATTTCAGTTCCATGTATACAGCAGACTGTGGCTTGTTAGGTAGTGCCTGGGGTGAAGTAACTGTTGACAAATGCCAACATTTTAATTGTCATCACTGTATATATCTGAACATATATATATATATATATATATATATATATATATCAGAACAGCTCCCTAATTAATTTTGGCGTGAGCAGGCTGATAAGCATAATTATGGTGTATGCTATGTCTCTACAGCACAATGTGCCACTGCGTCAAGATACCTGAACTAAATGTCCAGAGCTGGCTAGGTGCAGATGTGTGGTGTTCTGCTCCATCTGATGGTTTCTTCGCAGGGCTAATTAGGGAGAGCCGTGCTAAATGTGGTCTTTTTGCTTCCTAGCCACATTAACGTTTTTTCTTTTTTCTGGAGAAAAGATCAGGTGGCATTAAACCAGCTAAAAGTGATTAGATTTAATCCTATGCTCATACCTAGTCCCATTATTTACATATCTGAACAACACTTTGTAAATGGAATGCTCAGCAGCTAGCTCTATTATCGCAATTACTACGCTAATTGCTAAGATTTTCTGGTATAGAAAACAGGAAAATTTGATTAGTGAGAAAATACTCTATTTCTAATAGCAGGTGCTTTTGTGACAAGTAATCTGTTTCCCTGTATACTTACGCAAATTGGTTGTCGAAATGCCATTTGTTCTGACATAAAATATGCATTTCCCACGAGCCACGTGTTTGTTGATTGTGTCGTACGCTTACCCCCGCCGATTCCTCAGCTGGCTCGTAAACACATTCCCTGTTCTTTGCCGTGGCTCTCCCGGGAGCCTGACCGTGGAGGAGCCCTGCAAAGCCCTGGCTGTGCTCCCACCGCCGGGCAGAGGTGGGTGAGCTCCGCTAGCCCCTCACACCGGTCCTTGTAGAGGTGTCCGTCCGCGGAGCGGCGTGGGGGCTGCGGTGGGAAACTGCAGTGCTTTCTGCTCCCGTGCCTTCGAAGATGGACTTTGTCCACGTTAACGGTTCCGGCCGTACATCCCGTGGCAGCCTCTGAACACGGGAATGGCCTCAAGGAGGGAGAGGGCGGACGGTTAATCCTCGAAGCATCAATACTAGCCTGGTCCAACAGTTCTACGCTATAGCCTAGCGCGTTCCACAAACCCTTGGCAGGAATAAATCTAGTGATGACGAATCTTACGGCTCCTGCTGTGGGTCTCTAATGGAGAAAAATATAAACACAGTGAAGTATGAAGTTCCAGAAGCAGGCTAAAGCGGACTGGTTTATTCCAGTTTGCTGATGCATGACTTGCTCCTTCTCTGCGTACTGAATCATTAACTGATATTAGCAATGTTATCAAAGCAGGCTTTTGCAACCACAAGCCAAGAGAAAAATACATTTCTACATTAACTCAGGAGCAGTAGTTTTGGCTGTGCCAACACATAACTGCAGTCACTAGAGTTTTCGCAACCTTTTCCTTGCAGTGATTCACACAACTCTTACAAATGTGTCATTTAGCAGAGACCGTTGTATTAACTATCAGAGATCTGGTTTAATACTGTTTTGCTTCGTGCTCGAGATGGAAGATATATGTTTATTTTCTAATGAAGTACCATACAAATACAACAATCCGTAGAGCTGCCCGCTGGGTTTCTGTGAACTGTTTGCTTCGCAGATTTATTCCAGATGGTGCCCCCTACAGCCATGTTAATTGGCTAAAAAGCTACTGTAATATTCCTTCAACTTAATACCTGAGCTGCTGCCTGCACTGGCACCTGTGGCTTTTGACATATTGCAGCTATTCACAACTACACAAGGAGGTTAAAGAGGGAAGTGTAGATGAGGTCAGCAAACCTTTGCCCCCTTCTCAGCAAGGCCAGAGGAGCTGAGAAGATTATTGTTCTGCAATCAGTCAATTCCATTTATCTCCCCCAGCCTCGCCTTACAAGGCAGCAGAAAACATATCTCCTAATCACTGCATCCTAAATGCTCTCTCAGAAAAATACAACAGCGCGCGATAGCTCAGAGTAAACCGTGGTTTGGGAAAGCAGTATTAGCTGAGGGCTTCTGAGCGTCAGCAGAGGTTAATGGGCTCGTCTGGGCTGCAGAAACGCCCGAGCTCTGCTCCCAGCACCAACGTCAACCTGCTGCGTCGTGCCGTACCCGGCCAGGGCTTCAGGGCTGGCATCGCGCAAGTGCTGCTGCCTTCCTAGGCAGCTCCTGCTGATCGGGGGGGCCGTCAAGGGAAACGCGTTTAGTGTTTGAATTTTATGCTTGAAATGAAAGCCCTGCAGATTAAGTGATGTTGCATGCAGCAGCGTTGGATTGTTACATCAGTAATTAATTCGGTTGGGTTTTTGTCCAGAAATAATAAGCCCAGCTAGGGGGAGAGCATCAGATAAAACTCCTTATACCTACAATGATAATTATGCTTCAGCCTCATCCGTGCACACAACTTCTGGCGCTCAAGTTGTAGCAGTGATATATCCCAGACAGACGGTAGAATAAAATCTACTTCAACATCAAAAAAGCCACAAGCAGCTTAAGAATCCGACTAACACAGCAAGAAAATAATCTTTGGTGTGTTGCTGATCTCCTACAAGTACTTTTGCTGGCACTTTATCAAATAATAAACACAAGGGAAGTAAAACTTAGGCTGGGAAGGCAAAATCAAATCTTTTGGGGAAGATAGCCAAGAAGGAATATATCTGGAACTGGAGGTCATTCACTCTCATGACCAAACTCTCTATATTTTAAGATCATTTTCAACTGCAGCTATGTGAATAACTGGTTCACTTCTGTTTCTTTGCTGTCAATTCAAGAAAATAAATAAAATAATTTGAGTTGACCCATAAAGATTTGGCAAATCAAAAAGTCCAAAAGAAGTCTTGGATCAGTTTAAATGTTTCATTTGACCTGGCATAAAGTATTATTTGTGTATTTGAGCATTTTAGAACTTTTGGCTTAGAAGTAAAATCGAGGCTGTAGGAAAGAAATGTCATTTTTATTTGAAGTGACAAAGCATTCTTTTTTTTCAGGATTTTCATTTTTAATCAAGGTGGAGAGATTGAAAAAAATCATGTGAATTTCTGCAGGACTGGTTTTGTCAAATCTGGTTTGTGTTTTTCTCTGAAAAAGGCTGGGGTAGAAAGCTGTACCCATTTCTGTAGGATAAGGGCCTCTTTAAAATGTACTCTAGGAACACATTCTTCAGGCAGAAATAGCTCCCTAAGACATAAAAGCAGACAGGGTGCAGTAGATGAGGCTAGCTTCTACATGTACTGTGGTCACTTACATGAATCCAAAAGGCGAGGCTAGTAAGTGCTTCTGGCAATTAAGATCTTCCTAACATTCCTTCCTTCTCTAACATTTTCCTGTAAAAGAAACGTAAAAAGAGGATGAACGTTGATTAAAAAACATAGGGTATAGCTGCCCCATAGCGGGCAAGCACATATTCAATTTGTCTCTGCTCTAGGACAGTGAATCCACCCACAGAGATGTAATCATACAAACCCACTAGAAAATTTTAATGCTGGGCAGAGTGGATATAAAAAAAAGGGAGAAGTGCTCAGTTCAGATTATTGTCCCAGAACTTGAATCCTCTTGTGACACCAGACCTGAGCAGAGGACTGGATGGATGGCTCTGCAGGATCAGCTAACAATGCATAAAAGGAAAAACCGAACGATCTTCAGAGATTTCGATTGCAGATACATATCTAACACATGTTATTGCAGTTTCGTTGCAGTCTTCTCTCCGGAGAGAAACAGATGAACTGATCCTTGAGCTGAAAAATCAGTGATTTTCAAGTTTGCTAGAGCTTGTCAAAACTCAGAATCCGTGTTTCTCCAGAAATACTTGTTTTCAATGTTTTCTTTCATCCCAAATCAAAGCAAGGGTTTGAAATTTCAAAAGTTGTGCATAGAAATCACTGAAAAACTATCTCTCTTAGACATACAAAACTGACGTTATCAAAGACAGAATAAAAGAGGGGATATGTAATGTTGGTAAGGTCAGAGCCTTCATGTTTTCAGTCTTGTTTGGATTCATATGCACTAATATTATAATAGGGTGATAACATGAGCATAAAACAATTCAAACATGTCATAATCAACTACCTGTTAGCTTTGAAAGAAAATAGTCTTTCCTCATCAAAATAAATAATTTCATGTCTTTGTTGATTAAATTGATATTCTCCTAATATGCATACTGATTTCATCAAATCAGAGCTGACTGTTGTTATAAAAATTTGGAACAGATCTCATTACTACTGCTTGAGAATCTTTGTGTGCAAATAGAGCAGACTTCCCGTTCGAAATGTAAGTGCTGGTTGCACTTTTCTGAAACTAACAGTTATTAGAAAGAAGACTGACAAGGCAAAAATGGAAATGACAAGGTGAAGTTATTTAAAAACGTATCAGATGTCCCCAAAGCTGTAATTCTTCTGTCAGAAGGCAGCGTTGGCACTCCCAACCAACCAACGAAGCTCTAAAACAAATAAGCACACACTGTAGCTATGGAAAGAGATGAAAGTAACAATAAAAACTATTTCATAACAAAGGAACATGGCACTGCACATAAAACGGTAAAGGTATCTATGAAAAAATCTATTGTTAACAGTGCTGAAGAAGATGAAACACACTGCAAACACATCAGAGAATAAAGACGTCTCGATACTGGCATAAGTCTATTATTGATACGTTTCTGGGCTTGGTTACATTGTCAGTAATATTTTGTCCTTTCTTTTCTTTTATTCTTCTCCATTAAGCAGAAATAACCTTTGTAAAGAGAAGAATGAAAAATCACACATTGAATGGAATCATTTTTCTTTTATAATTAAAAAAATGCAATATATTATAGTTCTACTGGGAAAGCTTAAATGGGTTTGATGACTAAAGATGACTAAAACAGCATTATTATACGTGATCTGCAATCAGGGCAAAGAAAAATCTCATAACAGAATCACTTAAAGAAGGTAGGATAACTATGAACGGTTACCTCAAGTGCTATGGCATTCAACAGCAAGTGCAGTGGAAGGCAAGAGAGAGTTTCAGAGTCGCTGCCAGAGCATTTCTGAGGCAGGCAGGATGACCAACTATTTACACTCCAACAAGAAATCTCCATTTACTGTGCAATCTTAAGATCACTGGAGTTGCCACAAGTCAATGGCTGCTGGATGAAATACCATCCATGAAATTATTTTCCATTCCCTCTCGATGAACAGGGCATGTATAGTGGGTGGTACTGTGCAGTGAAGGTGGATAGAAATAGCAAACCCACAAGCGGTGTCAAACGTAACACAACTCATGACCTGGTGCAATTTTAACATTAAAATGACTAACCTGTAGTAAGAAACCCAGTGTTGATTTTTTAAATAGGTACATTATGCTCTTTTATATTCTTGTTATCTGTTCCCATATAAGAGCTGTCACTTAGCTTATCTTGTACATGACATTATATGGCTATATGCAGAAAGTGAGGAGAGAAGATACTAGTACTGTGAAAAATCAGTTTCTGATTCCCTTTGTTCCCAACACAGGGAGGACTAGCATTCAAAGGTGGAGAACATATTCTTAAGAGGGAAAGGACTGTCTATATTATTCAGAAAAAAGCCTTTTAGCCAGCCATTCAAGGGGCCACGTTCCCCAGGAGAACACAGGATCTCTAGGAGGATTTTGAGATTAGAAGTGGAAAATGGGGAGGATTACATGTTAGTGATGGGGTGTCAGGATTCAGATTAACAGGGATATAACGCTTTGAGGAGGGAAAAGCATGTCTGCTTTTAGGCTAATCAACGCATTGTGCTAAAGAACCAAACCAACTGTCCTTGACCTCCTTTAAGGACAAATGAGAAACACTCCTTGCACAACAACTGCTCTTCCATGACATGTCTTCCTTCTTATTAGTTTAAGTGATAACAAGGTAGCATGGGAAACTGCTTCCAAGTCACAAATGTAACATTTTCCATAGATGTAGATTTGTAATAGTTTACACTCGAGTCTGCAGTATTGAATTTTATTGGCTTCACACCAGAGTTTGATAAGGATCCAAACTTGTTATATGGAGGGCAAGAGCTACCTCCTTAAAACAGGCAACAAACAGTTTAGATTGCAACAGTAAAAATGGACAGATATCAAACTCTCTATCAGAAATACAGACCTGACCCTTGTTAGGGAAATATTGATTTGCCAAATGGAAATGCAGAATATGTCTCCAGAGGAAAGCCAAAGTACATGGTTATAAATAGTATGTAAGGAAAAAGTCTACAAAACACTGAATGTCAAAAGGAAAAGAACGCTGAAAAAGGCAGAGCATCGGTGATGTGAAAGCTGTTTGAAAACCTAGGGAACACCCATCTGAGTAACATACAGGAACCGCAATCCACTCAGTCTCTTTGCACAGATGTGACAAAGCGTGCGAAGACATAGCTTGCTACAGTCAAAATGTGAACTTTCCTCAAGCGCGAGAAGAAATCTGTTACACAAGATTCAGTTTAAAAACTGTGACGTCAAGCAAGTAAGTATCAAAATACAGGCAAATACAAAGAATATCTGTAAGGATCCAGAGCAGACATACCTATAATACAAAAATCCAAAGAGTGTTTAAAGTGTAGGTGATGGTAAATACACGGACACACGCCAGAACTAAGTCTAGTCCTGAGGACTGTGAACTGTGGGTGAGCTACAAAGAGGAATGAGCAAAATAAGTCCTGGCCATTTTAAACCTGTAGGCTTCCACGGAGTGCCTAAGGAAAGTACGTCATGGACAGGATAATAACTTTGGTATCAAATCTGAACCAGACAGGAATTGGCTGATTGTACCATATGAAGATAGGATCACAGGAAATGAATGTCTCACAAAGATATATGTATGTTTTTGAGAGGATGTGGAAGGGGTTTGTTCTTTTCTTTTTCCAAGAGACCAAAAATTCCATAAGCCTTGAAAAAAGATGATAGGAAAAGCTGCAAAACACTCAGCAAATGGCATAATTTGTAAAACACGAGACTTGGTGTACTGGCTCTCAAAGTCTAGTTATTGGACTGAAAAGAGGGGACCAAGTCAACTTTTTCACCGAACCTAAGGAACCGAATAAAAATATTGTAACCAAAGACTTGTTCAAGTAACAGAAAGGTTTGGTGAGATGACAGAAGTTAATATCTTCAAGAAACCAAATGCATAAGCAGGATTTTGGCAGGTGGGGTAAAGTGCCTTCCAAGTCCAGTTTGCCAAAAGTTACCAACTGTCAGAAAACACTTTCTTAAAATTGCTTTCTGAAAACGTTTGGTAATGGAAACTTTTCAGTGTATATCATCCCAGATGCCCGTAGGTCTCCCGGTGGTCAAAACATGCACTGACGTACTCCTAGGGGAAGCTCTGTTAATGAGTTTTGTGAACTGGGAAACTGCAAGAAGAAGAAATAGCTTTAAAAAGAACACAGCAAATATCATTTGCAGAGTCTCTAGGATTTAACAACTCCAAACATGCAAAGAATAAGAGAATGAATATCCCGTCCCGCTCTGCTACACAGCATGTCAAATGTTATCAGTTAATTCACATACATGTGATCAGCCATAACAATTAGCCTAAACCCCTTGCATCAATACAAAATCAACATGGATGCCAGAGCATAAAAGGATTCAGAGTCCATACTGGCTCTGGCACCCATTCCGCATTTCTTTCGGACACAGCAAAAGATATCAAATTCTTCACAAACGTTTCAAAAGGAAGATTTGGGAGCTGTGTTGCTACAGAGACATGCGCTTGAACGTCTGCCTGTAACATGTGACATCAGGAACGTGACTACAGCAGAAAAAAATGCGTGAAGAAATCACAAAGGAAATGCACAGGCCTGGGTACAGCTGTACAGAGCTTCATTGTTTTCAGTACGTGGATCATTTTAAAACCAAAATGAGACCATTTACTGCTGATATCTCACCACAGAGAGAGAAAATGTGAACAAGCACAAAGCAGGATACAAAAGCATTTGGAAAGTAGAAAATTGTTCTACAGTGTGAGTTTTGTGGCTATCATGTCCTTTGAGGAATTCTCTCAGAAGTGTAGTTGCACCTGACACACGAACAAACGATAGAGCGCAAAGCAGTGAGTGCGAACGGGTGGGAGATGCCACATTTAAGGGTGATGCCGTATCTGGGGAAGAGCAGGACAGACACGTCGGGTGGCGAAGTCAGCGTTTCCCATTGCCATTTTCCCCATTTGAAAAAGGGGTTTCGGTGATCGCCAGGGTCCTCCTAGAACAGCCGCGTCCACCAAAAGGAGTTTGGGGCGGTGTTTGCCCACGCGTGCGCTGCCGTGGTAATCGCAGTAACCGTGGCCAGGACCAGCGTTTGCTCCGTGCTGGTGGTGTGAAGTGGCTCTACTGGTCTGGGGAGGCAGAAGGGTCTCTGTCCTTCCTTCGTGCATGCTGAGGAAGGTTAGTGCGGTTTCAGTGCTAGGAACCGTGTCTTGGGTCTGATGCGGTGAATACTTGTATTTACTCCCTAAGAGGTGATGAAAAACATAATTAAATGGCAGCTACATAATTCTGGTGCCTGCTTGTACTATCAGATTCAAAACTGGTTTTATTTGACATAAAAATTCTGGGCTTTTTCCTGTTGTAAGTGAATAAAGAAGCATGACTGATAGGTGCCATTTCAAGTAATAAACACAAAAAACTAAAAGGGAGTTGGATAGCAGAAGTCCTAAATAACATGTGGCTAATTAAAACTAAGCATATCACTGGGATTTTTAATATTATATCAACAGACTCGTAGCTGTGTATTAGATTAAAAGGCACAGAACTGATTTCTCAGTAATGTTCTATGAATGTAGAATCAACATGGGAAATCTTAATCGTAATTTGGAAAAGCAACTGTAGTAAAAGTATCCCATTCATTATAAAACTGATAAATGATAAAAAGGTGCATAAATTTCATTTCATGCTTGTTGTGTATTGCACTGGGAGCTGAACTGAAGTCTCTGGTTGTGATTTATATGCCACTAATAGGGTCTATTCTGGGTTATGTTTTCAGATTTATGGCTGCCTCTCCCACTGTTAAACTGCAGTTGGGAAGAATTAAAACATTAGTTCCTTAAGTGTACATATGCATGTGTAGATATACTTGTTAGCTGTTTAGATCAAAGATCTCCCCTTTTAATGCTGAATCAGGAATAATACAAATGTGTTCAAATTATACTATTATTTTAAACTATAAAGCATGCATATATTCATATCTGCTGGTTTTAATCTGGAAGCTGGCCAGTGTAACAGAAGTGTCCCTAGTCCTATACCAGCTTCTGCATCATAACTGTTTAAAGCTCAAACCTTCCTCAGGTTTCTCTGAGACAGACCGGTGGTGCGCTTTCCCTCACACCCCGATAGTATCTGTTTAAAGTGTTGAGCCCAACTCTAGTGCTCGGTACTTTGAATCAGTAGAAGGGTGGGTTTTTTTCTTGAGAGAGGGATGCAGAAGCTGAGGAGTTATGTTCTTGCTTTAATTAAATTAGAAAACAATCTCATCCTCTTTGACAATGAATAATAAAGCATTGCTATTTGAATAGTATCAACTATTCATGTGTCACCATAAAGAGATTTTAGCAGCTGGTGACATTCTTAAACCAGTCAGCTGTAAATTAAAGGATCGGAAAATGTTTATTCTCCCTCTTTTCCAACTGGTTTGGAAACACTGGTGTTCCCTGTTTATGAGTTTTTAAGGAAGAGGGGACACTTCCCGAGCTGTAGATGACACTGCTCCTCCGATTCCTGCTGTTGTGCTAGAGCCGTGAGGCTGTGCTGATTTACACCAGATGAGCATCTGCAGTGCAGCTACACTGCAGAGATGTTGTCTTCGGTAGGGAAACACTTGTGGCCTTATTAAAGCTTATTTCAGGGCATTAATTGGATTTGTTCTAGTCCATTTCCCGGGCTTCTGACAGTGTCACTTGTAGAGCCAATTCTCCTATGAGCTCAAGGCAGGCAGCTCCTAACATCAGTCTGCAGCTCTGTTGTCTTACTTCACTAGCCTTTAGAATACTTAACAACACCATTTCTGTACAAGAAATATAATTAAAATAACGGCAGAGCCATTGTCTTGTAGGTGGATTTCTTATATCCAAACCTCAGCTCATTTACACATTGCAAAATAACGAGGAGCATACTGGAAGAACAGCACAGACTGCTCAACTTTGGTCATTTTCTTATCTCAGAAATGGCTCTAATTCCCAGAAGTGACAGTCTACAACCAAGACACCTGATATCATCAGAAGCAAATTATTTTAAGTTTTAATAAGCAGTTACGTTAATGAACAAGAAAGCTATGATAAAAACAGGTTTTTGCTGTTATAATGTTATGCTTAGGGAAATCACTAAAAGCTACCCAAGAAGCATATTAATGTCGAAAATTTCAACAAAGCATCACTTGTATCCTAATTAAGTAGGGGGAAAAAAAAAAAAGCGCTCATCATAGCTGGATTGTACAAAGTATGCTTGATTTAATTAATTATCAGCCGTGTTCATTAGCGTACTCCGGGACCTTCTGTTAATAGAAACCTTGCTCTGGATGACCTCTTATTTTCCTTTCCTGCCATTTGTGTGACCCTCGTGGTTCCAGTGGCAGAGCAACCAAGGCACACGCAAGCGTAAAAAACTTGAGGAGCACGCTGGCACCTGTGTTCCTTCTGCCAAAAGCAACTGAATCTTCCCAGCCCGTGTGTTTCAGCCTTGTTTCTCTTGCATGTGCATAGTTCCCCGTGACAACTGGAGCTGCATATGCAGAAATATTTCAGAATGAAAAGTTCATCCGTGTGGATGAACTGCGCTTTGAGAAGGAAGAAAGACTTTCCACTGTCCAAGCCACCAATGCATCTGCCATAGTAGTTACTGGGGGGGGGGGCTAACTGTGAGCTTAAATATCCAAAAAAGTTATTGATTATGATAACTGTGGTGCAAGGCCAGATGGAGCTGTGACTGGAAAAGGCTGACAAGACAGGGGAAAAGGAAGAAATGGTAAAAGCTGAGGCATCCCTGCTCTACCTAGGTTAGGTTTCCAGTAAATCTACACTTGTTCCTCAGCTCAAATCCAGCATCGCTGAATTTTGAAGGAGGCCAGATTTATCAACAGTGCAGGATTTTCCCATTCTGATGTAAATGATGTTATTCATATCTCATAAGTAATCCAAAATTAATGAGGTTCCGTCATATTACACATATGACAGAGAAACTTGGAATGCATCTTTTCTACAGCAAGCCTACAAATCATATAAGGTCTACTGATTTCTTCTGTCACATGCCTTTCCAATTCTATTCTGATTTTCTGTTTCAGTTGCTAAAGAACTAAACCCAAGTTATTTAAAAGCCTAGATTTATGCTTAGTTTTGTAATAAGCCATTCCAAATGAAATAAAAAAAAAAAAAAATCCTGATCTTGTTTGTGATGCATCCTTCCAATTTTTGTCCATGGAAAACTAAGAACCTCGTGACTGTACAGCTGCCATAGAAAAAAATAATGTCATTCCCTAGCCTGCATCAACCTTGACAGTAATTTGACTTTACATTGTGACTAAGTGCACTGATTACTAAAACATTACATTTTTCACAGTGGAGTGGGATTCTTTGCTTCTCTCTGATTTCAACCTGAACCAATCCAAAATGCCACAAAACTGTCATATATACTACTATGAAGAGTTGTGTTTCAATGCATTCGCATTTTCTAGGAAAATCCTTTTCCTTCAGACTTTATTCATGATAATATCTATTCCCTTCAAAATCAGTTGTTCTTTGAGGAAGTAGGAATGACCAGGACATAAGGATCATTTTGAAACATTGCTATTTCAGAACGTGCAAAAATAAGTGTGAAACCCCATCTCCATTTTTTTCAATGTCTTTTCTCTTATTAAAGCTTATAGTGTATTTTAAAACCTCCAGAAATTTGGGTTTGTGTGGAAGAAAATCATATATAGTATTTTTAAAATCAGCAGCTCTTTTAGCATTCCAGTGCACAGAGCCATATTTACTGTATTTGAGCTCGCTTAGTATAACTGCAGTGCCTGTTGTTAAAATTTACTTAAGTAGCAGAAACTTCAGTTAATTTCGAGAGAGTATCACCATGCATAACTTCATAATGTTGCTAGAAATGGTAACTATTTTTCTCGAGGAATGAACAAAGATATTGCACATTGTTTCTCCAAGAAAAATCTTATACTCTTACCCCACCCTCCAAAAAAACCCCCACCCTTTGAGAAAACATCCTTTTGCTCTTTTTCTCTCTCAGAATAGGTATATCTCTGTGAAGTTTCTCTTTGTAGTACATGTATATGCATTTGTGTGAGAGAGAAGTGGGATTTCTGCCTCTGACACAGGAGTACACCATGTAGTACAAGAGACTCTCAAACACGTACTTTCAGCACACAATTACTTTTTTCATCTTTGTATAACTGCGCAAGCATAGCAAACAGTAATTGCTAATGGTAGTACAGATGATGAATACAAAACTGTGTAGCACTAATAGGAACCAGAATAAAACTACCAAAAAAAATTACCTCTTTCAACATCTTCCATCAGTTTCGTGATACTAATTTAACTGAATTGAAGCTGTGGACTAGTCCTTCCAGCATCATTAAGTACGTTCTGTTCTTGCCAGTCCTCCATCAGAGACCCTGCTGGGGTGCGGCGTGTGATAGAGGACACGCTCCTGCCGGTGTGGATCAGCTTCTCAAGACGCCTGTGACAATCTCAGCGTACTTAAAAAGCACAAGGTGTTTCTCATGCATCTGTACACACAGTCTGTTTTCCAGGGAAATGACAAACTATAGTCAAATGAAACGTGATTAGATTTTAACAAGGAAAAGATTTTATTGGAAGCAAAGGATGTTTTGTGCTTCATTGGCCTCCTGTCCTTCGGTATCTTCTACCCCTGCCCCGAAAAAGAAACTTCATTGGGAGAATCAGATGTCAAATGGCCTGGATGCCTGCCATCAACCCCATAAATTCCGAGACATCATCTAACAATGTGTAAACCAGATCTGACGATTCATGATTTAACTACCTCTATAAAAGTGGTAGTTAAATAACTAAAATGCATATTCTTCCTTTCTTCCAGTTGGCTTCTTGTCCATTTTGTTCTTTGGCCTACACAGAATTTCCTACAAGGAAATGTACCACCTGATAGCCAACTGTTAAGAATTATTGTTACTATACAGAGAACTTTTTCAATTTTGCACATAATCCTTTCTGAAGTTGTACAATAACTCTGTCCATGGAATTAAGTTGAAGTTTCTTGTAGTGGAATGAATAAAAAGAAAACCTTAAACAATCACATTCATTTTTCCATGTGTTCTGTTCTAACAAAAAATATGACATTTTCTCTAGCCATGTTTTAGCAGAGGGATCTCATTCTGCCTTTTTCATTTAGGCATTCAATATGGGATTTACAAAACTGGAAATGAAGACACTGAAGAAGGCTCTAGAAACTCCTTCACTGTGATGTAGTTGTACAAGCTGACATGTTTTAGGAATGAATACTATGTTTTCAAATTGTTCTATGACAGCAAAAGCAAATTAAATTCACAGTCTTTCAATGTACTGCCAGTAATCATAAGCTAGTAAAACACCATTACATGATGCCATTTTTCAGCT
Organism: Haliaeetus leucocephalus; assembly: GCF_000737465.1. Taxonomy (NCBI): domain Eukaryota; kingdom Metazoa; phylum Chordata; class Aves; order Accipitriformes; family Accipitridae; genus Haliaeetus; species Haliaeetus leucocephalus. Next base: position 7,704,304 of record NW_010972631.1, on the reverse strand, counting down.
GAATTAATTAATTAATATGCCCAAGTTGACATATGTGATATTTACAGCCTTATTGGCTTGTGGAGTTGTAGGGTCCCACAGTCTAAAAGCAGGCAAACTCTTTACTGGGAAAAAACTCAATATTGGATCAACCCTAACCTTGCAAATATTCCTCTATTTAATTCACTTGCAGTGCTTTCTTACCAGTACCACACTAGTCCTCATCCTGCAGGAATAACAAATTAATTGGCTAACAAGGAACAGCTTTCTCCTGGACATGGAAATACATTCAGCTGCCAAATAAAATACAACTTTCATCCTCTTCTTCTTGATGAACTGTTTAAGAAGCTCCTTCAAGTACTTTTCTCCTTCTTTTGGTGAAGACACAAATTTTTATTTTATCATTTCAAACCCCATAACTTTATGATGGTATTCCAGAAGAGTATCTAAGTTTATAATTCCATACCAGTGTGTATGTCCTGTATCACCACATATTACAGGGATTCAGATTTCCTGAAGGGTTGGAGGTGAATTGTGCTCCAAGCTCTACTGCTGCAACTCCGTTGACCTCACTGTTGTACTGAGAAAATTTTTCCAGTAAAAATTGCATAAGTACAGGTTGATGGTATTAAAATGAATAGTCTTTAAAAAGGTTCCAATGTGAAGGAAAAGCGAGCCAGACAAGCAAGGCAAGATTTTTAAATGCTTTCATTCACAAGTTGTCCAGGGAAAGTTACACCTAGTGTGAATATGTATTTACTGTCTTACAAACAATTACATACCCACTGTATGTAATTACACTTGCATGTATCTTAACCTGCTTCTGGGAACAAATTGATTTCCTAAATGCTTCTGCATCATCTCAATCACTTCACTGGTATATTGCTACAATGAGAATATATCTGCCAAAATATTCAGCCTTCAAACTAAGAACTAATTTTTTGGATATTTTCTTCACTAGCTGTCTAAATTAGCTGTGGTCTGATCCTCAATATCCAAAGTTACTGGGTATTTTGCTTTGGTAATTTTTGTGCATGATTCCGTTCTTCAGTGTTTCATGTTTAGTAGCCAATCTTGGCAGCTATTTAATGTTATTCAGGTTAGTCTTGGACCATTCACTAGGAAGCTCTGGGGACTGTGTTCTCTGTGGAGATGTGTAACCATCCTGGGGAGCAGGATCCCAAGTTAGGCTTGGGATCTTCAGGTGCTCAAGGTGGATTGCTAGACACACACAGTGGTCATAAGTTTCCTGATGCTTCAGTGTTGGTTATCTGTAACAGGCGTTTTTCTTATTTGCCCTTTCTAGGAATTTGTTATGATTGTTGTCTTTGGTTTGGAATTTATTATTCGTATCTGGTCTGCTGGATGCTGTTGTCGATACCGAGGATGGCAAGGAAGACTGCGCTTTGCAAGGAAACCATTCTGTGTAATAGGTGAGTGTCCCAGCTCTAGTTTATTTTAAGATAAAAATAAACACCCTTCCTTCTGTTTTGCTTCTGAATGAAAACTACTGGACTCTGTTTACAGTAACCAGGTGTAAATCCAGAATAGCTGTGTGTCAACTGTCATCTGCCAAAGGCTTCTCTAGATATAAAATCACAAAGTCCCTAAATACCAGTCAGTCCATGGTTCTTGTGTTCTCCAAAAGACATTTTCCTCTGCGTGTCATACAGCTGGCATGTATATTGGAAGAATGAGGGGTTGAGAGCTGATCTCATTGAAAACCATGGGAGCTGTATGCATTTAAGGGACATATTATACATCTTGTGTATACATGCATAGATACTATGCACATATGTGCATACATTGTGTTCTCCTTATTTAACCTCTGTGATCAGACATGCGTAAAACCTACCGAGAAGCATCTTCTGGCAACATTGCTGCTTCCTGCGTTGTTGCTCACTGCATGACAGTCCAGGCATCTGCTCTGCCAGTGACTCTGGCATAGGATATAGCACACTTCTACAACTATTTCAAGAGACTATTCTTCCCCTTCTTTGCTCTAGAAATTGTCTGTGAGAATGGTGAATAGGACCACAACCAGTTAAAACCCTATTTTGAAAAAAACCCTGCAGGAAAACAGTTTCCCAATAAAGGTAGAAGTCAAGGATGGCTAAGCAAATTCATCTGATAATTTCTTATTTTTCTAATGGTTTGGAGCAAATGCTTTTTACAGAACATTTGTGGAACTTCAGGATACCAATGTCCCAACTTCTCTCTCAACTTCCTTCCTCTCTCCAGCCTTTCTAATTTCATCTGCCTGTACCTTAAATTAACTTATAGATCGACTGGGGCAGGAAACACATTCTCCCATGTTTCATTACAGCAGGTAGCACATGGAGTCATGTTCTTATAGCCGTTACACACATGGGTCTCAGTGTAAACAGTGAATAACAAATTGTCACGTAGATGAGTGCCATCCCGGTCTAAAAAAGTGTTATGCAGTGTCCTGTGGCGTAGCAGACCAGTGCACTGGTTAGGGCTAATGTGTAAAGCAAGCTTTTGCCTTCTGCCTCATTCCCTGGTCAATCCTCACCTTCTCCCACTGAGGAATTCCCTCAACGGAGAAAGGGTCGTTAGCAAGAGGTGCATGAGTAGGTGGAAAGTGATTGCAGACTGTCTCCCCCTCGGAAAGAATCACCCCATCTATGCTATTTTATGACACTGTGGGAGAGGGACAAGTATTGGGGTTGTCCCTTGTTTTGTCCTGACAGCAGGGGAGGTGGGTAAGTACCTTACCCAACCCCGCCTGGCACCACGTCACACATTTGCCCCGAGGTTCCCATGCCTAGCCGAAAATGGAAAGAAAATTCAAAAATCTTCCCAGCCTTTACCAGCTACCTGTCAAGGGAAAGCTAGAAATTCAGACATTTGCTCTCCCTGGCACCAACAACCATAGGCTACCCTCCTTAACCAGACTTACCATTATTCCAAGATTTTGTGGTGCACCTGAAACCCCACAGTAGTCAGCACACAATCCTAAGAAAGCACCAGACTGTTAATTTAGTAAAATTAGCCTACTTCAGCCATTTAGAACTTACTAGAAACATCTAAATCTTTAAAGAATTTGAACTTACTAGAAGCACTCGACATCTCAGAGTGGTTTGCTGCCCTCCCAAATGCCGTCATGTGGCAACACCAGCAGTTTGTTCTATTCAGTTTTCGTTTCTCCTCCCTTTCCTGTCTCCATTCAATTGGCGAGGTTTCTGCCCGTGACGAACTTCAGTCTGAGCTGTTAATTCCCAGCAAAAGTGAACAGAGGGGTTCTCCCTTGTTCAAAACTCTGCGTGTTATCACAGGGTGACCGATGTGGATTTTCCCCCTTTCCTTTAACCAGCTCATAGCTACCCTCCTCCTGTTCTGAAATAGTTCGGGCAGGTCTCGTGGCACGAGCCTCGGTGAGCGTTGGGGTTTGCTTCACTTAATTGTGGTTTTTCTTCCTTTCTCTGGAGTCCATCTGCTCTTCTTGTTGCACCTATGTTCGTATAGGCAATCTCTAGCCTCAGAAGCATCTTCTCCATCCCCCTTGCAACTTCATCACTTGCTAGCAGAATTAATTAGTAGCCAACAGTCTTTTGCTTGTGGATGTCTTCCTGTGCTGGTTCACTGGATGAAAAGGGAACTTTGTTCTGCAAAACACGGTACAGCTACTAACACAGCTTCTGGAAACTAAGCCAGTAGCTTGACTTTCTTGCCATTAATTATTCTGTGTGTCTCTTCTTCTGCTGATTGATTTTTGTCCATTTCTGGACTTTAGCATCCCTGAAGGGAGTTTCTGATGCTCAGCATCTCTCCAGATCTGATCTTTTGAGGAGGAACCTTTAGCAAGTCATCTTGCATCTCTTGCTACATAAAGTAACTATTTGCCTGACACTTTGGCTTTGCAGTCACGGCCAAGTGTGCCCCGGCAGCAAAGGCCAAGAGGCTTTATTAGCTAGAGGACCATCAGCAGATGAAAACACATGATTATCTCCCTTTACTCGGCACTCATCAGACCACATCTAAGATACCGCAGCCCATCTGCCCCCTCCAACACCATACATGAAAGACATCGATAAACTGGAGTGAGTTCAGTGAAGGCCACCAAGGTGATCAGTGCTGGAGCGTTTGCCCTGCGAGGAGAGGAGTTTGTTTAATTATTTACCTAGTCATCCTTTATTCTTTCTGCTTATTGTTGCAGTGGAACAATAATATTTTAGAAGACTTAGTCTGTTTACTATTAATTAAATTTGCTCTACATTTCCAGCAGATCTGTTCTCTGATTATTTTTGTGATCAAACAAAAATCACATAGAGGAGTGGGCTAAGAGCTAGAAATAATAAATTTGAGGATTGCCTCAAGGGTCACATTCAGACAGCCTTTATTTTTTTTTCCAGTAATAACCTAATTAGCAGAAAAATTTTATTCAGGGCCAAAGCTCTGTGCTTACATTAGTGTGCCTACACTACCCTGACAAATTAGTTCATCAAGCATCGCTGTGTGCTACCAAGTTAGTAATGATATCTATCAAATTATTTGACAGTTTTGTACACTTGCTTATTTCTGTAAAACTGGGAATAATAGTGTAGTATTAAACCTTGATTTGTATTTTGTTCCATGTCAGGAGTTACCTGCCATCCCTCATTTTCTCTGATTGTATACGAGCTTCTGTACATAATGTAAAGGGCATACCAACCCTCACAGGTACTTAATGCACTTAAAGACGTACTTACCTCTGCAAAGCCTAAATTTGCTGGGCATATCAGTCTGAAGGATGGCTGTTAGCACTGCAGAGTGATGTTGCTGTGCTATACTGTGCAGAAGAGCAGCGATCCAGGCACCGCATCTCCCAACTGCTGATGCCCGGGAAGAATTCTGTGTCTGCCGGTGCCTTAGGAGAAGCGGTGTTCCCTCAAGAGCCCCAAAATAAAAGAGAATGTGTCTGCTAATTGGGAAGAAAGTATGGCATCCCCTCCCTGTCTAGCCATTCAGGGACACTGAAATAAATAAATGAAGAGTCCACTGTCCTCTCTCTGGCAATGGGCCTCCTAGATGGTTGCATGTGACCCCACAAAATTAAACTTCTGGCCGCTGTCCTGTGCGTAGGAGAGGTTTTACCAGCACGGTGAAATCTCAGTCTGTGAGGGCGGCTCCCGCGGGGTGGCACATTATAAAAATAATAAGGCATAATAAATAACAAGCTGCGGGTCAGAAGAGTAAGATCCTGCCAGTCTCACCTGCATGTCTGAAGTCTGCTAGGCTTTCGGAGGAACTTCTTTCTCTCCGCTGACTCTGTAGGAGACTTTGGGACTCCGACGTGCAGAAGCCCAGCAAGGGCAAGTGAAGAGAACATGAGCACGCCTCCCTTCCAGTGCTGGAAGCAGTGAATTTTAGAATCGCCTAAACTTTATGTGATTTCTAGATTTAAATTTGGGCATTGAGACTCCTATTTCAGAATTTTTTCACCTTAAATTTGAGCGCACTTCTAGTAATATAGCATTCCTCCAGGGCAACTAGAATTCCTGGTGGTCCAGCCCAGTGAAAGATGTCATGAATTTCAGTTAGTCCATTAGCAGTTTCCCTACAGCTGCTTCTATTTTACCTCTAGTCAAGCTACAGCATGATGGAAAGTCACAAGTTCAAATTCTGTTGAGGCTGCAGAATGAACAAATTCCCAACAGGAAGCTTAAGTCCATTATCTGTAATCAGGCTCTTGGACTTCATGGCTGGCAAACCTCGTTTCAGAGCATTAAGTGATAGCAGCGGCTGTTGCATATTACTGGATCTATTTTTCATTAATTAGAGTGGTAATGAACCATCATATGGCACTTTTATCAAACCTTTGTAAACAAATCCATATCTAGTGTGTTACAAGATCTGCTGAACCTTTAATTTGAATTAATTCAATATTTTATTTAATGATATGTTTTGTGTCTGTCACCTCAGTATTTAGACACTTTATATAGTTTAAATACAGACAGATAGTAAATCTGCTGCTCATGATAAACAATATAAACAGCCCCTTTCCAGTATAATTTGAACTCTAAATAACCCAGCGATGGTCTGTAATTAAGTATATCCTTGACCAAGGAGACGCATCTCACATCACATCTCATTACAAATCCCAGCAAAATCAAGTTCTAGCAGAAGCAAATTCCACGTTGGGGGGGGTTCTCCTGCCAGCCTGACTTGAACTCATCTCAGGAACACGCTGCCCACTTCACTCCAGAAAATACTCTGATAGTAGGAGTAGTATTAAGACTGGAAATTGACATTTCCTCGTATAATTTCAGCAGCCATAGTTATGTGCAATGAACAGAAGTGGTGTTTAGGCTAAATCAGTCCCAAATTGTGTAGGTTTTTAAAACTAATATTTAGTTGCATATCTTCATGTTTGACAGTCCTGGCAGAACAGGTTTTAGAAATGCATAGGAAAAATAATGTCTTTTTAATATTATCTATGGGCCTTATTCTTTCACATTTACTTTTGCTGACTACTACCCTCGCTGCTGAACCAGGTACGGTTTGTGATGAGTAAAGACATCAGGCTCTGGTCTTCTCTTTCTATAAGTTGTATGTCTGCTATTCAAAAGAAACCTGCTAGTTTGGTACGATGCAATTCTTGTTGAAATTTCTTGCTGGTATGTGCTAAAGAATTCAGCAGTCTGTATTTGGTGATTGACATGGGGTTTTGATCTTCCACTAGTGTCACTACCATGTCTGTTATTTTGAGTAGAGGAGCGTGTGTCTAGTGACTTCTTCTGTCCCGCTGGGGACCTGGGGGTAGTGTCACATTTTATCTTCATGAGACTTGGAGATCGAGGCTTTGATCCGAGGGCTGTGCTTTTTTGCATCCATATTCTGTGTATCTGCTGAGATATCTCCTGATGAAGGAAGCGAACAAGGCTAGTGTAAGATTTCTGATGAAATGATTTTTCATTGAAAAATATTGATTAATTGAAATAAAAGTAATTCATGGAAACAAACCAATTCCCTTCTCCCAAGGAAAGGCAATTTTTATTCAGTCTAGATCTTTTTTTTATCATCAAAACACTCTTTCTCCCAGACGTGCAGAATAGCCAATAATAGTTCCTGGTTTCTGGGTAAAGCATGGTTAAATTCTTGCTCTGGAAGATTTGGAGCAGGAAGTGACAATCTCTCAGCCCCACTGAAACTATCCAAACATCAATAAATAATTCTTAACTGGTCCAGAGAGAGATGCTGATTTAGCCCATCACCTGGTGATAATTGTCGTCATCTGTTATGTGAAAAACTTTGATTTTGTTCACCCAAAGAATAATCAGTCATTCGTAAATAGACAATTCCAGCAGTACAAATTAGAAGAGAGCCACACCAGAATGGATGAAATAGGTAAGAGCACTGGGATGTGAAGAATCAGAGAATGAAGACAGGTTTGTGATAGAAAGCCTGTTAAAACCAGAGACCTTTTACTAAAAATAATTTATTTGTGATACTTTCTTAGAAGACTCTTAAAGATATTTTCCCAAGCATGAGGTAGTTACGTCCATTCCAAACAAGACTGATATAACTCCATACCTGCACTAAATGTTTAGCAAGCAGTTCCTAATTCAGTTCACTTTTGTTAGGAGTGTGTCCTAAAGTCAAATGTCACAAATGATTTAGAAATAATGAGGTTCTCTGTCCATACTCACCCAGATTCTGTAAATGATTTATGGAGTCTTTCAAATGATTGATGATCTCTCATATTTGAATCTCAGAAATTATATTGTAGAATAATAATAATAACAATCACAACAGCAATAACTTAATATTATTAAATACTATAATATATATAATATTATATATTGTATATGTATATTATAGAACAATGCTTCTGATGAGCCACAAGGTTTCAGTGGCTTGGAAATGTACAGTAAGAAGGAGGTAAGCAATGGACAGACCAAGAAGCAGTCAACATTTTCTGATTTTAGACTTGGTAGGTTCAATTTTGCTCACATTTTTTAGGGACTGGCTTTAAACTTGTTGCTACTAGAGATGCCCAGTATATGAAGATGCTTACAGAAATACTTTTCTTTTCACTGGCTGTCTTTATTCAGTTTGAGATGTTCAGCCTTACTACACTGCATTCCCATCATATCCATAGACAAGACAGTTGCTCAAATTTCCATACATATGTGTAAATTTTCTAATCCAAAATTAAGTAGTTGTTAATGTAAGCACTGGTGCGGAAGTTAGAGGTAGATGGGATCGTGCCAAATTCACTTATCTGCCTAACTCAGCGTATGGAATCTCAAAAGCAGTAAAATAGTTGGTTTATTTTTCAAATTTTATCATTCCTAGCATCTAAAAAATAAGATATTTTTAATGAAATAAGTGAATAACCTGTCAGAGCCTATCTGATATAGAAGGAAATACTCGGCTTTCTCGCCTTCTTTCCAGATGTTGTGCTGCAGATCAGCTGCTTCGGTGTGTGACGTTCCTTTTAACTCCCAGCTCAGATCATCGTCAGCTCTTTCCCGTAGTTCCTCTGTGAGAGGAATTGCTGCTTCAGTGGCTGTACAAGTTTTGCTTTTGCAGCAGCAAATTATGCTCTCCAGGCAGAAATCTGAATCATTTAGGAACATTTCCATATTGGTCCAAAATAGCATCCTATTAAATGAGGTGTTTGCTATTTTGGACTTTTGCAACTGCCCATTACTCTGTCCTTGGCATATGTGCAGCCTCTCACGGGACTGTGATATCCCTAGCTTGTAGTACTGCTTTATTTCAAAAGCCGCTTTCAGCGTGTCTTCTATTTTACTAACATGCCTGTACTTACTTAGGGGTGCTTTGGCAGCATGTTAACATAAATTTCAATGTTAATGCCTTGGTGTGGTACATTAGGCAACTGTCAACCTGACTGCTTGAGCCATGATTAACTACTCTTGCAGGTGTTAGTCAATCAAATTGTGCTTTCTCTCATGGTGTCCCAGCCTCACCGCTGTCAGCCCAAATGAAGAAATTTGAAGAGGTCTAAGTGGAGTTATTCACTTGGCATGTACTGCAGGAATCTTTCTAGAATGGTTTGAAAGTGCTATGCAACTAGGGGAAATGTAGCGAGAAATGATAGAATAGAATAGAATAGAATAGAATAGAATATTTCAGTTGGAAGGGACCTACAACGATCATCTGGTCCATTTGCCTGATAACTTCAGGGCTGACCAACAGTTAAAGCATGTTATTAAGGGCATTGTCCAAATGCCTTTTAAACACTGACGGGCTTGGGGCATCGACCACCTCTCCAGGAAGCCTGTTCCATGGTTTGACCACCCCCTCGGTAAAGAAATGCTTCCTAATGTCCAGTCTCTAGGGTGATCTACACTTTTACTAATCCTTGTGCACAGATCACTTTGTTCCTTTTACATTCACCCTGCAGCATACAACAGCAGGGAACGTGCTGCCGTCTTATATTTGCAGTATGTCTTTCCATCTCTTTGGTGCTTTTAGTGTATATTATTACTCTTATGCCTGTTGAATGCTATGACTTTATTGCTGTCTCTGCTGAAGACTAGTTTATTTCTGTTCAGGTCATCTGTGTGTGAGCGAGGTCTCCGGGAAAAGGGCCGTAGGTGCAGGCAGTTAAAATCAGTGCTTTCGTTTTGCTTGGCTTTATTGTGATTTAGAACCATAGGCACTTTGCTTGCTTTAGACATAGTGTTTGTTTCTTCAAATGCAGTTCTCTGGTATCTGCTCAGCTTTAATTTGTTAACTGGCAATGCCAACAGTTTAAAACACAAGCTTTGCCCACTCTTACGTTCAGTATAGTCAAATTGATTGCCAGGTGTCTTCCTCCAGCCTTGCAACTAGCCTATTAGTGATCACAAAGCTTGAAGAACTTCAGTTTCCACAGATGTTTCCATTCTTTTACATCCCTTCAGAGAACTGCACGTTGCCACCAGCACTGCTAAAGTGACTGATGGGCAGAGTAGTCCGGGGGGAATTGCAGGAAATCTCTTATTTTTACGATCATGCCTCAAACGGTTACACTCCAACTGCTACATTAGAAAAAGACTTGTGTACAAGAGAGAAAGTACAGTTTTTAATTCCTCCTTTTTACAGCCGCTGCATTAAATGCAGTGATTAGGAAGGATTTGACAATGTAACAACATTGTTACATTGTGTAACGGGGCTACAGTATTTATATCTCAATTTTAGTACAGCTAAGTAGATATTTCTAAATGGCAAATGGGGCATGTTCTGCACATTTTAATTTCCTCCCTTCCCTTCCCACCCCTAGCACTTAAGCCCTGGGCTCCCACAACCTTAGAGAAAAATTACTTTTTTTTACCTTTAAGCTTGTGCTGATAACTCTCAAAAGTGAGGATTTGACCCTTCCGCTGATAGATGATATCGCTGTCAACAACAGCTCCGAGGAAGGTATCCACCAGATCTATTTTACGTCAACCTACGCAAGCTCCGAAATGGTGTCAGTGCTTATCTGAGCCTGCCCTAAGCCATCCCTCCCGCAGAAAGAGGCAGCTCCAGCCGTTCGCTTCCACCCTCGTGCCGCCCGCTCCCGGTGCCCCAATGCAGGTGTGCGACCACCTTGGGGGCAGCCAAGGCGAAGGCAGGGTCCCTCCAGCCCCAGAGCAAACCTTTACCAACCCAGCCTGCTCCCGAGACCCCCACGCTGGGGAAACGCTGCTTCGTTTCAGATGAGGATGTCACGAGGCAGAGCGGAGAGGGTGTCACGCAGAACGGCATCATCTACTGCGTTTCAGATCTCGTTTTGGGATTGCCTCCTGCTGGGTTTGCGAGAGTGCTACCAGACCATGGGTTTTTTCCCCTCTCGGACAAGCGCTTCTATTTCTTTTTTCACATCTCCCACACCAGAAAGTCTCAAGGTGTGGGTCCAAGGTGCCCCACACTAGTGTTCTCCAAAACATATAAAGCTCCTTGCTGGCACAGAAGTCCTTCTTTGGCTACCCACCCACAAATTGCAGGTGGGACAGCAGCTGAGGGTAGAGAGTGACTAGAAATCTCTGGATCTGTATCACCTGGGTAAACTCTGTATTTACAGAAACAGAGGAGTCCCAGAGGAACTCACACTGACCGTGCAGGCATCCAAAACAGTTGTGTAGGTCAGGAATGCAAGTTCTGGTTTTAGGCAGCGGGGAGAGGTATATGCCTCCGGAGGATGGCTCAGAAAACTTAAGGTAGGAAGGAATTCATCTCTTGCAGCCAACACTGAGGGACCCATGTTCCTGCCTTCAACACCTGCATTAGATAACTCAGCTAGATACTGGATACCTCCTGTGAATTTGAGAGCAGGTTATTAACACTGTCTCTTCCCTCTCCACCTACAAACAGGCTTTTCCTCTCCCTCAGAGACGTGCTCTTCTCTCCCCTGCTCTTTTCAGCATCTTTATTTCTCAGTTTTTGCCTGTCCGCTCTCACCCTCACACCCAGGATTTTTCTGTTCCCACGGTTTTTTGGCCTTTCCACCCCCATACCCCTGCATCGCCTTGACTTTATGCACAACCTGGGAAGGCGCTAGATGGATGCTTCCAGACACCCTGGCCCTCCCTGAGATTTTAGAGTATGATTGAAAAGGCTGTGAAAGTGCGGGCTCCTGCCTATAGCTTCCTACCTGTGAGGTTACAAGGACCCAGCTGGGCTGGATCACGTAGGAGCCCCATTTGATATCCCTTCCACACGCTGACTGGTGCCAGATATCTCTATAAAAGGTGTTAATACCTGTAGCCCAAATAGCCAATCACACAATATTTTTCTTCGGAGATTGGGTAATCAGTGACTGACTCACACAGGAATTTGGATCCCCTGAAAAACCTAACTCCAATAATTCAGGGAGCAACATCCAATCTTGTCTTTAATTTTCCCTGGTTATTCCTTTATGACCCATGGCAATGAGTTTTACAAGTTAATTGCATGTTGTATTTCTTTTTATCAGATTGAAATTGTCTTTTGATCCCACTTTTATAAGGAAGGGTAAATAGGAGGCATCCAACAGACCTTCTTATCTTCCGCTAGTTTGCATACCTCTATCTGCCATCTCATATTTGTCTTCTGACTAACCACTCCTAAATTATTCAGCCCTTTCTCCATACCCAAGTCTTGCCATGCCTGTAGTTATTTTGGGTTTTTCTTGCCGATAACTTTGTGGTTTTCTTACAGTCCGATCTAATGAGCCTCTTTATTCATTTGGGGGGGGGGGGTCTGGCTATCCATCCTGCTGCCTTTCCCTTCAGAAATCTTCAGGTTTTTTTCTCTCCAGAACAACAGCCTTTTTCACTAAGGTCTACTATCATCCAGGAAAAAAACCTCAGACATAGTAAAGCGACTAGCGAACCTTGTTTTCCCAGGGCTTGTAAGGCACAAAACAGTTACTGGGCAGAATAAACGAAGATTTATGGGAAGGAGCTGCACGTGTTATTCGTGGTTTGTTTCTCTGGTTGGACACCAATTGGGTTTGTGAACACTGCGTCAAAGATACAGTTTTAAATGTGTTTCTGTCAGCCTGTCTTAAAGCCAAATAAAACTCCTACTGAATAAATAGTGCTTTATTCCTTCTGGCAGGTACATATTAATAATGTTAAAGATCAATTATTGGAAAAGGCTAATAAAGTATAAATCCATGAAAGGCTTGCAATTGAACTTAATCTTAGCTTGCAGGAGGCCCTTAGATTTTTAAGATTTATTGAGCCAGCTGTTAATAATATAAAGATGTTTGCTGAGGTCTTATTCAGTCCATAGAAAGAGTATGTACTCAACAGGGCCATGAACTTTAATTGCTAACAGTACAAAGACAGGTGAAATGTTCCCATTAACGTTGTTATTCTTATCCGGACTGAATAAAAAATGGTAACCATAACTACAATTTAAAATTTAGTATTTGTTGAGCTATTGTGATTCTCAGCCCACAGAGAAATATTTTGGCTATCTACAAGAAAAGGTTAAATGACATTCTTTTGATATATTTGTCATAATGGCCTGAAACTGTGCTACTTTTACACAGGAAGAGTGTACATACACTTTCAGTACATTGGCATAGTAATGAGTAACGTCAGTTGATCCATTCTTGGGGATGGAATTAGGATCTCATTATAAACCTCGATTAAAAATAACAAAACAAAAATCTGACCCATCTTCCTCATTCTGGAATTCCATATGGGAATATTTAGTTTTCACATTTAAAAAATGTCCAGTATTGACTTTCTCAAAATATTCCTTGTTTCTCTGTTTCAAAAATGATGTGACCTACTGAGTCCAAATTTGTTGTATTCAACTGGCTTTGCTGACAAGTGCCTTTGACGTGTTTCCAGTTTCGTTTCGTTCTGTTGGGGGGCAACATACGATTGCATTGTATGGTAAAGAGCTTTACTCAAGGTGTAGCGAAGGCACACTAAGGTGCCTGTGAATAAAGGGATTTACTGCTGCTGCTTGGAGTAGCCACAGATAGAGGAAACACGGGATAGTTCTCCTCCTTGACGTAGAAAGACCGCACAGCTCCTTTCTGTGGCTGAGAAAAGAAATCTTAAGCTAATTGTTTTTCATTAGGATAGGCTGAAGAAATATGCTAAGCGTGGGACCAGCTCAAAAAGCAAATGTTTAGCGGAAGGGTGCGTGGATTCGGCGTAGGTGACAGGCTGGGTTGCGTTCCCCTGGACTGCTGCCCTTTGCGGCGTCCCCGTGTGCGTGCCGGGGGTCGGCAGCAGGGATTTACCCCCTCCTTCGCCCCGTTCCGTGGGCCTGAGCTGGGGCTCCACGTCGCGTGGGCAGGCTCGCCGGGGACGTGCCGTGGGGTACGGCCCCGTTCGCAGGCAGCTGCTTTGCAGAACTCGCCTCAGCCCCAGCACCGGGCTCTGGGGGGGGGTCTCATCAAATCTGGGGTTTCAGCATCAGGACGCGGTGCTGTGGCTAATCCTCACAGTGTCTGCAGTTATAAAACCTTTGAATTGATCTCCTAAAGCAGTTTAATGCAGAGTTTATTTTCCACGCCACTGAAAATACATGAAACGTAGCCTATTTTATGTTATATTGCGTCATGGTTTAATGCCAGCTGGCGACTAAGCACCACACAGTAGTGCTTTTATAACATAAATGCATGCGTATTTGATATAATATATTATTTCATTATTACATTTTATGTAGGGTTTATATATCATGTAAATAATACTACATATTATTTTATATGCATGTTTAAAATTTTAATTTAGCTTCTCTTAAATAATTTTAATTCCTACCATTTTCTCTTTGCCAGAAAAGATAGCTTTACATGTTGGTGAGCTGCTTTTCTAAATAGAGCCACTTTGGCTATATAAAATTAACATGTATCCTAGAAAGAAGACATCTGTATTTTCAGGAGGTCACTTTCATTTTGCATTAAAATATTTTGCTTACTCAGATGTTTCCAATACATTGCAAATGCAAACTATAGATGGAGAGAAGGGTTCAAGATGGTTCATCTCTTTTGATCTCTTCACTGGAGTATTGCTCAGCTGATGAGTAAGGAAAATCCAAATTTCTATGCACAGATCACTTTTAGTGGACTCCTTAGAATTTATGTCAGTGACTAATGTAGCCATTTGCCATTGTTAGAAGAAAAAAAAATCAATAGAGTAGAAGTAGTAATGTCTGGATTTTTTAATTCCACTTCAGTGCCTGGACAGTATAACACATTTTTGTATAACGTCTTTCTCTTTTATGTGCCACTGCCATACATCCCTATTTTCCTGTTTTTCAACAGCAATAAAAGTCAATTTTCACACTCATCTGTGTTTATCTCTGCAAATTATCTTGATACGCAAAACTGTTTTACTTTCCTACTTCTAAAAATACCAAGTTGTTTTGCATCTTGAAAAAAGATTACAAAAGGAAGTGAAATCACTAACTTGTTTTGCCTGTAATGACAATTAAGATGGTTTCCATCCAGAGAGTGTTATGTATTTGAAAACACAAAGACCTTCTGGCTGGAGTGACAACAACATCTGCAAAAATCAAACAGCGTCATCCATCCCAAGAATTTCCTGAAGATATCCTGCCAATTACTTTTACTAGTAGGTGACGATTAATCATAACCTGTCTGGCATCTGAGCAGAGAGATCCGATCCCTGACCAGAAAGAAAAGCTATATTCAGACATAGCTGAAAGCAAATTTTGCCAGGACTCAAGATCCTGACCACCATTATTTTTGGTTTATGCAAAACTCACATTATCTCATATTGCTTGGGGGGGTTTGTTGTTGATGGTCATGGTTAGGCTTTTTTTCTCTGTAAAATTGAGGCCTTATTGCTGTAACTTTGCTCAGCTTTTTGTGGGAGGTGCAGAACTCGGCTTCCTGCCTCTCCCAAATTACACTAGAGATGTTCAGGTGATATAATTCAATGGATGACATTAAACTGGGGTTTTTTAATAGGCAGAGAATAATGCTTGAGCATATCGTATTCCAGAGGGTGAATTCAGGTGACCTCAAAAGACCTTATGTCTCCAGAGTAGTCTCTAAAAATCCACTTTGCTGATTTTGACAATCTTGCACGTACTGAGTTGTACTTTATCAATAAATAGTTCTGCTTCTTCCAATGGGATAATTTACAAAATACAATAACATCCAGCATCTTTCTAAATATGGTAATATTGATCATCTCTCTGTTCAGAGATGTAATTACAGGTTTAATCCTTTAAAAAAATTAAGTTAAGGTTCTGGACATTCCATAGATAAAAATATTGAAAATTCTTGGTTTCTGGGGTAAATACTTATGCAAGGTCACCGAAAGTTCAGCCCATATTAGACCAAATTTTTTCTGCCATAACTATGTCAAATATCCCACTGATTTCATAGCAAGGGGACTGTTCACAGAGCAAAGGAACTGCCACCTGGTAAAAACATTACAATTTGCCTCTTTTCAAATTAACTGTTGCAGCATACGCTAATCATGATTTTTATTCTTTGCCCTCTTGAACCAGCAGAGGGAAGTGGTTAATCCCTTGTTTGAAGCTAAAAGCATTTCTGCAGCCAGTTATGATGAAATGGTCTTTTCTGTTCTATGACCTTTCTCAACAAGTGCTCGAGGAATAATGATACAATTATTTCCCTCTCTGAATACCCCTCTATTAGGGTATTCAGAAGCCTTAAACTGTATGAATGTCTTTTTCTTTTCTTTTTTTTTTTTTTTTTTTTTTTTGCTAGCCCACAGGAGCATAAAATACACCAATGCCAAATATGTTACTAGGCTGTGCAAAAAGGCTGCTGTTCCTATAGACAAGTTTGTATAAACAGACCTTTTCTTTTAGGAATCTGAAAAAGAGCAACCTTATTTTCACGTACTGCTGTATGGCCTAAGTCATGTGTCGGACATCAGGCTATACCTTAAAGTGCTTTAAATTGCCAATTTATATCAGTTTAGGATAGAGCCCATGGAATATATTTTTGTTATCATCTTTCTGTAGTGTGACATGCTCAAATACAGTGCTCCGGAATGTGCGTTGTGTTAACTTTGTGCTGTAGTGTCTGATTAAAATTCAAAGTACATTTCTACGTTGATTAGATGATACCCTCTGGTCCCAGCCAGCTAGCTGTGGAGATTATTGTAGACAAATTGAAGGGAGTTCTGAGAATAGCAATAAACACAATGAAGCTACTGGAAGGACTGATATACAAAGAGGTACTAGAAGAACTAAAATCCTGGTCTTTCCCTCCCTTCCACCACTCACGCCTCCCAGCAACTCAGAACAGAAAGTTGTTGACTATTTCGATGCAGTTGTTGTTGTAAATCTGGATTAAAACTTATTTAAATTCCCCAGCGAGTGAGAATAATTGCTCGCTGTGCTGCAAAACACGGGCATAACCTGTAAGCAGACGGAGCCGATGTCAAAGCACCCGCGGTGCTCGTGGTCGGCGATGGAGCCGCGCGGCTCTGAAGCAGCACCGAATCACTGTGCTGGTTTCTTCAGGGGTAACTTTCATATTTAGGATAATTAACTGTCCTGAGAACTATTCATAAGAAATGACCACTACAAGCCGTGTCTTTTCTCTGGGTCATAGATAATAACTCTAGCCTAAAATTAGACCTTAGAAGGACAGCCTCAGGGTAGCCTAAATTCGGTCATACGGTTGCCAGTTAATTTCCTTTGTGAGTCAATACAGCTGCAGGCTAGATAAACCACGCTCTTGAGATTTTCTGCTTATTCCTGCAGTTTTGGGGGCAGATGTGTCCTACTCTTGTCCTAGCTCGTTGCCTCTCTGTGCTGTTCTGCAGCCAGAGCAGACACAGTAATTGACAGCCGTTGTGGTTTCCTGCGTATTCTTAACAAGGATGTGTAAACTCGGAGCATTTTCTGTGAATTGATAGCAAACACTATTTTGATGGTATAGTGATGATCCTAAAATGATTAAATATTGTTCATTTTCTATTCAGATAAAATCAAAGAAAAAAAATATCACGAGTTTCATTTAACCTGTATGGGCTCAAAGTGTCATTTTTTTTAGAAGGAAAGGACGTTCCAACACATCAGCATTAAATGCAGGCAATAGGAAAAGCTCTCGGTAACATCTTCTTATACACTAAGTCTTTGAAGAATATGAAAGAGAGAAAGAGAATGTCTATTAGTCTGAGCATGTACGTGAGCTTTGAGCAGATGAGAGATTGTCATTAATTACATTTCCTAATATCATCTTGACATTCTTTCTGTAATTTTAGAGATTGTCCTGATGGCACATCAAGGCTTTGGGATGTTTTGCAATATCCAAGTAAAGCTGCTGTGTTCGCCCTTTCCCCTATGTAACTGGGTCCATTAGCATGATACCTTTGAATACTGTAAAATCCCACGACATCCAAGAAGTTCATAGTAGGAAAGTTACATTGAAAAAGTCATTAGCAGTAAAACAATCCGTTACGATGATTTGTGATACCTCCTTTTTTATCATTATCAATCTCAGTCACAGAGTTGCCATCAGAAGTGCTTACAGCTTAGAAATGCTAACCACACCTCCACCAGTAATCCAAGCGATCCAGAGTTTCTAACTGGGCTTGAGCAGGGTAAGGCCACCCAACATTGTCTTTCCTCTGGGAGGTGGGGAGCTCAGGCTGGCCCACCTCTCAGGAGCTACTCAGGTTGTTGCATTACTGGGCTTCAGTTACTCGTCTTGACTTATAAGTCACTATTTTAGTGAGATTGGACAATATACAAGTGTAATCTATTACACACGTGAGTTCTGGGTTCCTCTTTTTTTATTTTTCAGGGGGCCCCCCGGTTATTAACATGGTGGCCGTCAACTAAAAAAGCCTTTGTTAAGTTACTATTAACAAACTTTCACGTGATCTCAGCGGTTTCTTGAGAGATACTAGGTGAAATGTCTGAAATGGAAGAATCCATTGTTTGAAATTTAATTTGAAATGAAGTGTTCAAAAGTGAACATTGCAAAAGCTGCTGAGAAGATCTGAAATCTCAGACTGGAGTTAACGACAGAGGGTGCTATCTGCAGGATAAAAATATGAGAGAGACTTCTAAAGAGTGAATAAAATCAGCATCATAGCTGAAGAGACGCTTAACATTTTGGAAGATCAGGCACAAGGTATTAGCTTGGAAAAACTCAAAGAAGTAAATGTACATCAGAAACTTCTGTCTTCTAATAAGTCATTACCGAGAAGTTTGGAATTATACTGCCCATTACTCACTCTCATATCCCAAACTTTCCTGTGCTTTACAGCAAGATACAGAGTGAAACTTGAGTCCCCATTAAATTAATTGAAATGTTGCTGTTTACTTCTTCTTGATTTCCCAGTTTTGCCACTAAAAGTTAAAGAGGAAAATATTGATAGAAGTTTGCTAAAGCCTCCTTAAAATACAGAAATACCATGGAGATTTTAGCTAAATTCAAGCGGAGTATGAAGGAAAGTTCAGAAGAATATTTGCTCTCTTGCTTAAAAGAGGGCAAATGGCACCTGAGGTTTGCTGGAAAAAAATGTGGCAGGGAGAAAATCATAAAGTACTTAACTTTTCATTTTTCCAGGGTGTGCTTAGATAAGAAAACCAAGCAAGTTTAACATATTCAGAAGTGACTTTCAACTGTTGCAAACTTGCCTTTGGACTCTGATTTCATTCCAAGAAGGGTTTATTTTGATTTATCTTACACCTGTTCCTGGCAAGTTAAGCTATGCTGAAATAATGTGCCTGCCTGCCTTCCCTGCTTCCGAGGGAAACGCAGCCAGGGAGCGCTGCCTCAGGCAATGGACACGCTCTTTCCTTCCCTATTCCCAGCCTGAGGAGCTGGGGAGGGGGGTGGTTTGGGAGGGGTGGGTGTATTGTGAAGAGGTGAAGAAGATGAGAAAGCAAGGTGTGAAAAAACCACCAGCCTAGCCTGGGAAGGCTCTCTTCCCTCCAACTGTTTTTTAAACATGTGCCAGTGTGTTTTCTGCTCCCCCGTTTCCCCAGGCTCTCCTCCTTTTGCCTCTCCCTATCCCTACTCTCCATCTAGAAGGTTATACACAAGTAGATAACTCCCTTGAACCAACACTTTAAAAAAGGGAAAAGACAGCTATGGTGCTGTTGGTTTCTTTGTCTCTCGTGGTCAGAGGGGACCAGAGACCCTCAGTGGGGCAGAGGGTTCCCAGCAGCACAGGGCAGATGCTGTGCAGTGCTGGCAAAACTGAATTAATTTGAATTTTTTGCAGTGGGGGGACCTCCAGGAAACTCCATGTTATAAGGAAAGCTGTCAGAGCTCCTGGAATGGGCAGGGATAAGATCAGGGGCAAATCGTTGGCTTTTGTAACAAACTGTCCTATTGATAGTGGTTGAGGGTAACAAAAACCCCCAGTAAACACTTTAATAATTTTGAGACCAAATGCATAATTCATAATATTCGGGTGACCTTACTCTCTCCTAAGGTCTAAGAATGATTTGCAGAAGTGCACGCTGCTTTTCTAACGATATCTGATTTGCTGCTAGCCAGTCACCACTAATTAAAAATGGCTCTTACATTGCTGCTCTGCTCGGAGCAGCGTGGGACAAGCCAAGCTAACCTTGCCATCGTGTTAGTCACCAGGGATGGTCTTTCTTCAACACAGTCCGTGTTGCTCAAGGATTTCCAGCATGCTCTATGTGAGCCTCAGATCCAGATAAACACACCTAAATATAGAAGTTTGCTTGTAGGTGGGTACATGTGTGCTACGTGTCTATACTTCCAGCATAGTCGGTCAAGATCTAGGGCTTAGTTCGGCGGCGTACATAGAAGTGTCCCCTGTTACGTGATATTCCCCGCTCTCCAGCGACTTCTCCTGAAGGGCACAGCCTTCCCAGGTCCGAGAGCATAGCTGCCAGACCTAGGGGATGTCTCAGATACCTTAAGGCATCTCAAATGGCACTGGACCAATACATTCGGGCAGCTGAACCGAGCCTTTTTTGTACCGAGCCCAGAGCACGGGTCAGCTGGGCAGCCTTCCTGAGGATTAGCTGCACCTCTCTCAGCTGACGTGATTTCCTTGGGCTGCACGGGGAGTTTAGGCACCTGCTTCACATGCGGACACCTAAATTTAAATGTCTTCACGTGGAGCTGAATCCCACCCCATCTATTTTTCTGATCTCCGTTAGAATTTGTGATGTCTAACTTTTCCTGGTCAGTTGTCCTATTTCTGAATTCTCACCCAGACCTCCTGCATCTGGTTGTCGTGCTCTTGAGACTCGTTCTTGGCGGAGACACCCCAGGATACTTTATCTATTTCTGGCTCTTCTTCATCTCTGAACATGTTGGATTTACATCTAGAGGCAAATCCAGCTTTTTTGGAAGCCAATTATATAGTAGCCACCTATGATCCACCTATGTAGTAGCCAAAGGCATTTGAAAATGTCAGAGCATAAGACAGGCATAAGGTCAGCCTAGCCTAACACACTGTGTCCAACAGCGACACACTAGCCAACAGTGAACGGTCAGAGAAGATTACATGAGCGGGGCAAACATGCAATGATATTTCTCCATAAGAGTCTCTCAGCCTCCAACAGCCTGCTAATTGGAGAAGTCCTGAGCCAGAAGTGGGCTCTTGGTATTAATTAGCCCATGATTAAATCTTCTCCCATGAGATCATCCTGCTGGCTTTGAACTTAAGTAAACTTATAGCATCTTGTGACAAGGATTTCCACAATTTAATTTAGTGTCCTGCTCCTTAAACCACAGATTGTCTGTACCTTTAGTATTGTAATAAGAGGACAAAGCCATCCATAGGTGAGTTCAAAGAAACCCAGGATGTTTGCAGACAAGGGTATTTGGACCTCAGCTTTCTTTGGTGGCTGAGCAGCATGAACCAAGGCTATTTTCTACTGTACTGGATGGAACTGACCTTTCCACTTGCTGGGTCATTCTTGACTTGTAGGAGCTGTGCTTGGGACAAGATGAGCGTTCATACCCAACACAAAAGAAGCAAAACTCGTGTCAACAAGAACTTCCTTTCAGTTCTTCACTGGCAAACATGGGTTTAGGTTATCCTTGCATAGAAACACACAAACACCACAAAATCCTAAGGTTTAAAGCAGGTATTTTTTTACAGAGGCTCTTTAAGCTTTTGAAGAAGGTTAGGAAATTAATTATGAGGTGATGAAGTAACACAGAGCGTGTTCTATGCTGTTCCCCTCTGTGCACACCGGTGTGTCTGCCCCAATCATCGTAAAAGAACATTATGCCTTCACGCAGCATCCGTGTGCCATCACTGTCCTGCTTTTCCTCATCTCCCTTTAAATGCTGTTCTGGCATTAAGGGCGGTTGGCTGATTAGTTCATGCGGAACGAACTCACTCTCACAGTTTGAATCTGTGACCTGAAGAAATAAATCCTAACACTTGCTGGGTTTCAACAAACTTTCCAGGCTGCCAGCTGAAAGAATGCTTCTGAGTACTCAGCACTGTATTTCTTCCTTTCCAGGAAACGGTACATCAGGGGAGTTGTGTCCAGAAACTACATGCCTCAACCACACAGTGTTTGTACTCATAGGAAATTAATACCTGTGCTTCTAAGTCCGGTTCCACTGGACTCTCGCCACTTGGGCTGCTCTATTTTTTTCTTATCTTTGTTTTCTTTTTTGCCGTTTCATAAGAAAGTTGCTATGGGAAAAGATACAAAAGGGAAAAGTTCAAATCCATCTACTGATTTATACAGTTTGCTACATCAGGCTTCAAAGCTGATGAGGTTCCTTCAACACTGCTCCATTTATCCACGTTTTCAAAATTACTACCCTCAGTTTTCACCCTGGAGGCTCCCAGGGTAGTTTTTGACACCAGCCCTGACCTCACATCCCTACCTCAAAGAGGAATCTCAGTCCTTCGGTTTCCCACCCACCGCAGGAGTCTCTCTTTTGTCCTCTCATTCAGCTCATGTACGTGTATGTGTTATTTATTGGTGCTCGGTCATTAATGTTTTCTGTAATGTATTTCTTTCAGACATCATTGTTCTCATCGCTTCAATAGCAGTTGTTTCTGCAAAAACTCAGGGTAACATTTTTGCAACATCAGCACTGAGAAGTCTTCGTTTCCTACAGATCCTTCGTATGGTGCGCATGGACCGAAGAGGAGGCACTTGGAAATTATTAGGTTCAGTAGTTTATGCACATAGCAAGGTACGTAATGCTAGATGCTGATTTTGTCTGGTTGATAGTTTCACTCGATGTGATTCAACAAGAAGCCAAGGAAACAAACATTTAACAGTTTTGAGCAGAATACCTAAAATTTTCTGAAGTAACATCAAGTTGTAATAGGCATTAGCACAGATACATCAGGCCATGTTAAATGCTAACAGTTTTTGCAATATGTTGAAAATGTTGTCCTTGATACGCTGTTGTAATTTGACATATACTGGTGAAGTTGCTGAAGCATCACAGGACTGGATTTGGTCCACTTTCAGAGAAAATTTGCATCCGTAGGGAAGCATTTGACTTTTAACTGCTCAAATGCCAAAAAAAATATATAGATCTTTTCAGTATGTCTTCCTTGAAATGCCATTCTGTTCAGTCTTTCAAATGGATATTGATCTCTGGTTTCTTTTATCTAGGAATTAATCACAGCCTGGTACATAGGATTTTTAGTACTCATCTTTTCATCTTTCCTGGTTTATCTGGTGGAAAAAGATGCAAATAACCAATTCTCCACATATGCAGATGCTCTCTGGTGGGGCACAGTAAGTACAGAAAAATAATACACACTCTTTAACCGGTATGCTAGAATTTCACCTACTGTGGATTTTAACTTAGTGTGCTGTTCAGTGAATTGTTTCCACTGGCAGAAAACTGGTCTGAGAAGCTTCTTCCTCCAGCTGTTCTCTTGCACATCCATAGTTCATTTCACCCCATCTTGCAGAACAGCTGTTTTTGTGTTCCTGCTGCAAACCAGACCACTAAACCTTCTAGAGAAGAAAGCATTTTATTTTTTAACCCAGATCCTTTCAGTAATACAGTTTGTAATATGGTCCCACAAAGAGCTGCTTTGATCCGAATCAGAGGGCTGTAAGCTGCAGTGCAGGAAGAGGAACAAGTGTCAGGAAAGAAAGAGGGAAAAAATTCTCACATCAGCTTTGCGGTGAAGGGAAGAGTATCATCAGCACCCTTAGAATGATGTTGTTTCTCCCTCCTCTGTACCTAGAGCAGAAAAAGCAAGAATAAATATTCCTATTCTGGTTCAGCAGTGTTATTTTTACAGGTATAAAAGCCCTGATTTAGTTGAGCTCATGCTTAACTATCAAATCAATTGGTTTTCCTTTGTTGAAAACTGTGGGATCTAAGTACATGCCTGACTGCTTTTCTGAAAGAAGGAGGATTATAGGAATGCTTACATGTTTAAATAGACCAGGCTTTAAATGAACAATGATAAACTAGGTCTGAAATTTTGAAATTTTTTTTTAATGGCATAGTGTGTAGGGTTTTTTGCTTAAAAATGCCCTGTAGTGAGCTAGACGCCTGCACTGTGTGGGAGTTACTTAGGCAGCTTAAGAAACCTGCCCCAACAAAGCCTACGGCAGAGCCATTGCCAGGCAGTATAAACTGCTTTTCTTTTCCTTCTGATGCAGTAGAACAAACACCATGAGCTCCGACAGTGTCTGAGTAGTGACGTGATGCCCGTGAGATCATTAATACTGACATAACCTAGAGCACTCATTAGTTTTCCTGGAATAAGTGCAAGATCTGAACCAGCCTCTGCCACCTCTCCTCACCAGAGGGATGCAGAAATGAAGCTTTCGCACCTCAGACCTTCTGCTGACAAGACTTCATCTGCACTCAGTGGTATCCGCAGGCTCAGAGCACACGTAGACGGACCGTGCAAAAGCCCTTTCCAAAATGCTTGAAATCCTTGAGAAATATTTTTAATAAGTTTTGGTTACATTTTGAGCAAAGGTCAAGGTCATTGCCTATTAGTAGGATTAGTTTGGTTTTGTATTAGTATTTGTATTAGTTTGTATTTGAAGTTTGTTCATCGAAGGGTTAATCATTTGTTACACGTCTCCCCTAGAGACTAGATTTCTGTGTTACCAGTGCACAGAATTGGGAGCTTGGAAAAGCCAGACCTAGTAGGTCTTACTTGTGCATCTACAAATATACAAAAATATTTTTCCCGAAACTTGTTGCTTTAGGGCATCAAGACAGATCTCTGATAAAATACACATTTTTATCCTGTAATCCAAACACATGTAAAATTCATATCGGCTAAAGTCATGAGAGAAGGTTTTACCCTCGGTCCCCTCACTGCAGTTTATTTTGTTTCACTTTTCTTCAAAAGCTGAGGTCTAGGTTTGGCTTAAAGCTTTCTAACCTGCCTGGATTGATGCGGTTGGGAAGCATCTGGCTTGGGACGCTGGGGTCCTCGCTGATGGGTACCCTGGCTCCGGCGGTCTGCAAACACCGTTGCCCCTTCGGGGGTGGCAGTGGGGACGCGGTCCTGCGAGAGACCCTCCGGTGGCAGGGGATGGGTCTGGCAAGGCGGGTTTTCAGCCGCTCGATTCCTCTCCGCAAAGCCGTGGGTGACTTAGGGAGTTTGGACTAAGCAGAGGATTTTACCCCCCCGCCTGCTGGGGAAACCTATGGGTGAGGAACGGGATGGTCCCAGCAACCTCAGACCTCAACTCTGACATCTGGCTGAGGCTCAGGTTAGATCCAGATCCTTCTCCCTCAACAGCTCCGGCAGCAGGAACAAGGTCTTTATTTTAGAATTTGCTTCTCCACTACCTGCTGACTGCTATTTTTTAAGGAAAAGCCCCGCTAAAAAATAATCATTGTATAAAGTGGTGCTTAAAATATTTTGTACACTATGAAGTGAAAAAGTATGACTCATAGGTCAGATAAGTAGTGCAACTGAGAAAATAGGAATCTTTTCTTGACATCAGCAGGAAAAACAACAAACTGTAATCAAAAACCTGAAAACAATCTGTGTTGTATATTTCTATATCTTTTTTTCTTTCCCAAGTGTGTGACATGAATACATTTAAATTTTTAATGTGCTTAAGTGCACAAAGTTACTGAAAATCAGTGTTCCCCCTTACCTGTTATCTTTGCCATTTTAATAATAGTATTTTTTGTATAATATGTAAAACAGTATGTGGGAAATGCATAATGTGCTTCTTAGTCATGGTTGTTTTTACTGCCAGAGTAACCCACATGCAGATTTTGAAAAGGTCAGATTGTATGGCATTCTAGGGGAAATCAATGCTTAGCCTCATTGATTTGTTTATTTGCAAAAGTTGTTCTAACTTAAACCACAGAGCATCTACCAAATCCCAGACTGAATTCTGTGATGGCAGAGGTACAAGAAAGAAAAGACTCCACTGAAGTCAGGCAAAAATAGTCACCTTAAATTTCAGGCTTTTAGGGGCACTTTTGCCCCCCCTTACAAGACCAGACCCAGCATGCAGCAATTAACCCGTTCATCAATTCAAATTATTTGAGGGCCATACCCTGCTACGGTCATTTCACTGACTCCATTTCTGAAGCCTGCATTTTTGTGCTGAGATGAAAGGCAGGATATGGCATCCTGATATTTACATATGAATACTCCACCGTATTTGCAATTGCACGTTGTACTGTGCAATGCGCAGCTTAAACATCACGCTAATGTTACTGTTGTGAATATTCTTGGCGTTGGGGTCCCCTCAGTGCTGCCAAACACAACAGCACCCAACAGGGTGTGTTATATGAAGAGCTCAAGTTCAAAATGTGCTTTGGTAGAGAAGGTAAATTCATTTAGCAGAATAGAATAACCAAACTACACGGGAACAAAAGATCAATTTAAAAACTTAAGTATTTCAAAAGCAAACCATGCATGGTTTTCTGAGAACTGCTAGTGTTAGCTAGAACTGTGTGTGCTTATAGTGGCATTTAGTTTGTACGTTAATTAGTTTTACCTGCAGATGTAATGCAATTAAGATTCCTGCCTCTCTTGCACATTTGACAGAGTTTCTCTTAGTAAGTCATTATTTTCAAGTGGTGTCCAGTAGTTACAGTTGGATACAGAATGGCTCTGGCACTCCACAGTGACCTGTAGGTGAACAAAACATATTACACTGAATAATATTGTCACAATTACTAGCTCAAATGAGTTAATATCGATGACATTCTTCCCATTTAATGTAATGATAGCATGAGCGAACTACATTTTTTTCAGTTAATTGATGTCAGGTAAAGTTTCCAAAGGTAAATACTGCTAGCAGGACATAAAATGACATCAGAAAGAAATATTAGGGTAGAGAGGGGGGCCTCCTGGGTCCTATCTCGTCTAATTGAAGGCACCTAGCTTATATAATCACATTCATTATCATTATTATATTACCTCACTTACTATTAGCATATTTATTAGCTCCAGCAATGAGATACAACAGAAGTTCTATCATCTTTGTGAGTTCTGAGTCTAGCCAGATGACACTGCTTGCCCTGGCTGGTCTGTCCAGACACCTCATTTATAGAAGCAACCAAAACGGAGTGTTTTGCATCTGGTACACAAGATAGGACTCAGCTGGCTCGTTTAGCCATGTAGGAATGTGATTCAGTTGCTTGAACACAGACATACAGTGCCCTGGGAGATCTGCTGGAGGTCCGCTGCCTCTCCTGCGGGTGGTCCCTGTTCAGATGCCCTAGGGCGTCGCCGGTGGCACTAGACACTTCTGGCAAGCCCAAGTCCTACATTTTAGGATAGGATGAGTTACCCGCTGGAGGAATCTCTCTTTCCATTGCGGTGACCAGACATGCTAAACACCTAAGCATTTTATTTTTCAAGTTAGGTGAAATGAGTCCTGTACAGGTAAACTCTAAAGGATTTGGTTTATTGTCCTGGTTTAGGCTGTGCTGATCAGACACGGGGCTCCTCAGCTGGTATCCCCAGAAAGACATGATTTGCGCACCTAGTTATTTCTTTTACAGTATCTTGATCCTCTTTTTCACCACTTTGCTTCCTCTGACCAAGTCTCCTCTCAAATATACAACCTCTCCCTAATTACCTGCACAGGTTTCTTACAGATTTTGTAGTTCTGTCACCTCGTCACTCTTGGCCTTGTACGGTACCGCTGATGCCGTCACCTAGGTGCCATTGTCCTTGCAAGACTGTGATCCCTGAAAGGTCCCAAATAATTTCTGCCGGTCACCTTTGAACTTTGGTCACTTCTCCCTTAACCACCCATGGGATCCAACCTTCCCTCACAGTGCTAGCTGTAACTTCTCTCTGCTTCTTATGTTATTATCAGTGACGTCTGGAAATTTCTCATGTTGTCATGGTCTCACGTCCAGTAGTTTTCCACAGCCTGTTCAGTTAATTTAACCTCAGCATTATGCCAGTCAGGGCCTGGCCACTGGTTTAGTCATTTGCTTGCAGCACCAACAAAGATGCGGAGGATTATTCCTGAACTTGACCCTGAAGTTGTCTGGGAAAATATTTTCTTAGTTGTGTGATGAGAGGAACATAAAATGAAGATCAAACCCATTTGTCCAGTGTTGAGTAAGGCGATACGGCACGGTGCTGACACCTATACGCCCATGTAAAGACCATCCCGAGATAAAACAGCTCAATGTGAGCAAGAAGCCACTGATATTCTTAATCACAGACTGATACCATTAAGTCCTCAGGACCTGAAAGAATGAGGGGAAGGGCTTTAATATGGTCTTGTTATTTTCTTTGGATAAGTTCCAGAGATACAGTCTGTGTGACTGCTCCTGGTTTTGGATCGCTCCCAGATGTCGGATCCCAAAGGTTCAAGTTTATCTTTGACTTCTTCGGAAGACACTTCGGTGGCAATATCATTAATATGCAGATGACACTTAGTTCTGTTTCCTTCTTGTCAGCCCAGGCAGGAGATATCTCTGTACTTTCCAGCGTCTGGCAGAGATAGGGAGCTGGACAGAAGCCAAGAAACCAGGCTTGTTCCAGAGCCTCAAACTGTTTCGCAGTGGCTGTCCTGGAAGCGAATTTTGACAAACTTTTATTCAGGGATTCATTTGTTCAAGCGCTTCGCTGCTCTCAGGGTCTTAATAGCCTCAAAGTGTTCTGCACTTGCGCTCTGACGAGAAGAGCTGGGAAAACCTTCTTCAGCCGACAAAGGAAATCCAAATCGAGCCCCTCTGCCAGGGCAAGAGCGTGGTTGCATCAGCTCTTCAGGGAAAGAGGGAGCTGCCTTCCCATCTCCCTTCCTCCTTATCGCTCCATCTCAGCCACACGCTGCCTCGTGCAGGCTCTGGAATTCGTTAGGCACCTCCACGAGCTAACACAACTCACCGAAAGAGCAGAAACAAACCACGCAGAAACGTGGATAATTCTCTCCACCTTCCTGGGTTGCGTTGGCTCTCCAAAGAGTCCAGCAAAAGCCGGGGAGAGGGGATGGGGCAGGGAAGTGAAGAGGAGCAAGGAAGGAGAGCGAGACCTGATAAGCACGCGAGGTGGTGTGTCTGTGACCGGGCTAGCATTACAAAACTTGAGACTTGATAACCACTTGAAATTTCAGCTGCAGCCTTAGTTCAGCTCACTCTCTTTCAGTCACTATGGCGCTCTCAGGGTGAATTACACCCACAGCTTGTTCCCAACAATGGGAGCAATTAAAAGCACTGTTTACTATCTAGAGAGCCCTAAATAGTTGAAATCTAATTACTTCCAAAAGACTTTCCTTCTTTTGTCCTGTGGTGACCCCAGCATTAAATAGAATTGCTTTGGCCGTCTTGCCTAGGAATGAACTTTGAGGAAGCTGGAAGCAAAATAATGTCTCTAGAAGGCATTTTCCTGAAGAATTCGTTCCTGCCAGAATATTTGCTAAGCCTGAACTTGCCCACATTTGGTACACGATGTGAAATAATTCTCCGTGCACATGTTCTCCGCTAATAACAGGCTCTGGAGTCCTTGGCATTCAGCCTACCGTTGTCTATCTTTGTCCTTTAACAGCATGTGCCGTTGCCCGAGCATGTGCCCTGCCGCTTCCCACCCGCTCTTTGGAAATCCTCGGCTCTGCAGCGGGCTGGGTCCCCACTCCCCACGAGGGAAACGCAGAGCCGTGACTTTCTCCCACCAGCCCAGTCCCCAGGTTTGGGACAGGCACGCTTCCCAGGCCACGAATAGCCTGGAGGACGTTTCCTTGGGTCGGTGAAGACCCTCAGCCACACGCAGGCTTGAAGCCGGAATCTTTTGCCTTGGAGATACGGTTGGTAAACCACAACCACGCACCATTATCCCAGCGGCATTTGCATTTCTACGTTGCCCGTGGCCAACGAGTTGCACGTGGAGAGCCCTCCCACCAGTACCAAACTCCGGTGCTCCACGGCGCGGGTGCTGGCCTCCACAGCACAACTTTTGAAATATCTATGTGCTGAGCCTCTGACGACACCCACCAGGTGAAGGAATTGCAGATGCCATCCTCTTCCTCTCTGACCTCTCCCCACGTAGGTCCAAGCTAATGTTGTCCAACAGCCTGAGGTACCTCTGCATCTGCCGCGTAGTAGTCGTAGTCTTTGGACCTTCACATCAGGAGTGATATAGGTATACCTGAGCCTCTCATAAGGAAGGGGAAAGGACCAGGAACTTTACTTAAATTTCCTTCCAGCTACTGATTACTGGGGTTTGTGTTTCAGAAGATAATCCACTTCAAATTGTACTGATGGTCTTGTGGAAAATGCAGCTGCTGCTTGCTCTTCCTTTGACTTCATATCATCTGCGAACTTCAACTTCCTCCCTACTGTATTTTTCCACTATTATATTTGTGTAGTTGTGCAAATACATACAGTTATATTTCCCTGCAGAAAATAGGTGAAACACCTTTACGACCATGGAAAAGAACGCTTTTTTCTGCCCGACACAAGTAATTTCCCATCATTTGACTCAACTTTGAGATCCCAGACCTTCTGGTTTTGGGTTTTTTTAACCTATTTATTGCTTATTTAGGTGTTTTTCTCATATTTATTATTTATCTTGGTTTTATTCAGTGATAAACGGTATTAAGTTTTAATAGAAAAATGTATTAACATTAATTTATCTATGTTTGGTTTTCTTTTAGAAACAACTATATATATATATATATATATATGTCGTGTCTTGGATTATTTAGTGGAAACGCTGTTTCACACAACATAAATAATCTGCAACTAATCCCTCCGTGACTTCTGGTAAACCACGATGTTAATTCGTTTCTTTTTAGATCACATTGACAACCATTGGCTACGGAGACAAAACTCCTCTTACTTGGCTTGGAAGGTTGCTTTCTGCAGGATTTGCGCTACTTGGCATTTCTTTCTTTGCACTACCTGCTGTGAGTATGCCTATAAAATTTGTAAAAAGGTAATAGAAACTTCTGTAGCTCCTCCCGCTGTTATGATACAGCGTATCGTAGGAAGCTGAAGGCTGCTCTGTGACAACACTAGGGAACTGCTATCCAAAATCCAAACGAAAGGTTTGGGGTCATTGCTTGAATTTTGGGGAGTTTCTTTGGCATGGACAAAACTGGGAAATAATCCTAAATTGGGTAACATACTATTGTATATTGTTGAAATTCCTTTCTTTTTTATGAATTGTGGCTTATATATTACTGCTTTTCTTTCAGATTTTTGAAAAAAAAATCAGTTGATATGTTTTTCTGAGTTAGATTCTATTGAAAAAAATAGTGAGATATTTCTAATAGGTTGTCTTGTATGGCCATGTTCAGGCTACCAACAGAGAGTAGCAGAAGGGATTAAATCAACCAAAAGTTAATGTCGTTGAATGTAAAAATGCAACTATCATTTTCTGTGAATGATTGTAAATAAGCGTGACAGTTTATTTACATTGCTTTTATCAATGATCCAGAGACTTTAATAGAAATGGGAATCATCTAATAGCTAAAATATAGTGTAGCTTCAGAAATAACTTTTCATTTTTGTGAGTGAATTTCCTTTCTTTTTTAAATTAGTATTGAATAAGCATGAAGTCAGAAGTGACATTTGTATTTTGTTGTATTGCATCCAGTGCAACATATACAGAAAAGCAATACTTTAATACTCAGATTCAGTATCCATAGATCACTATAAAACATGTGTGTTGTAATAATACATTTGTTTTCAACCAGATAGACAAACCAAGATTAAAAGTCAGCATTTGCCAACAGCATTGAATCATCTGGTGTACTGCATTTGTTTCTTACTCTAAGTACAGAGAGTATTTCAGTATCTCTAGAGTATTATAATGCATTATGATTATGATTATAATTATAATACATTACCTGTTTGTGAATCTTTGACATTTAGTGGCAGCTACTGTAATTAATTCCCTTTGTCACCTAACAAGAAAGTTAGTTTTAG
The DNA here is from genome assembly GCF_000737465.1 of Haliaeetus leucocephalus. Lineage (NCBI taxonomy): Eukaryota > Metazoa > Chordata > Aves > Accipitriformes > Accipitridae > Haliaeetus > Haliaeetus leucocephalus. The sequence continues at coordinate 7,672,605 of NW_010972631.1, read as the reverse complement.
CAGGACTACAATGAACATGTTAAAGGTGAATAACCTTATATATTAGAGATGCCAGAAATTTTGTTCCTTGTGTAGTATCTACGTACAGATACTCATTTTCCTCATAAACACTTCAGTGTTGAGCCTGTCTGTAAAACAAGACATATGTGTGAATCTTGAGCATTTCTGATATTATTTTATCCTGACTAAAAATCAAGTGGAAATACTCTTTCTTACAATGCAGACATGCCCAGCAGAAATATTACACTCCTTGCAAGCCAAGGAGGGAAACATTCTCAATCTTTGGGTCTGTTCAGTAGCAGTCAAATTTATCTTACTTATTCAAAAGTAAAAAGGCTAAAAGGGGAGAGGTTTCATCATCAGCTTTTCATAGCCTATAGGATGAACAATGGGGATTATTTAGATAGGAAAGAGTGAGAAGAAATGGTCTTAAACTGTTAAGCAAGACATTTTCTAACTTTTCCAAAATCAAAAGTTATAATAAGCACTGCAGATACGGACTTTGCGGTCTGTATATATCTGGCATATCTGGCAGCTGGTCATTTCATCATCATTCCTGGCATAAGTTCCTCTGAATGTTCCTGCTTGATTTTATATATATATATGTACACACACATATATATATGTATATCCGCGTGGCCTTTAGAGTTGCAGGAACACAGTGTAGCACAAACCCAAGCAATGGTTGGGATGAGTGGCCACTGGGAGCACCACAGATGTTACCTCGTAAGTAAGGAGTCTCCTGCTTCACCAGGAAAGGGACACGGTTGTTAAGCCTTATACTGTCCTGTACTGTCATAAATGTGTTATCTGAAGCAATCATATGGCATAACGATCTTCACAAAATCTTTCTAGTTGATTATGTATGTTTGTTGAAAAAACTACCTACATAATGATAAATGACGTATTGTATTGCAGGGCATCCTTGGCTCAGGATTCGCTTTAAAAGTGCAGGAGCAGCATCGTCAGAAACACTTTGAGAAAAGGAGGAATCCAGCTGCCAGTCTAATTCAGGTAAATATGAAATCAGTGAAAAGATAATACTAGGTAATTTAAAGTACATATTGGAGCAAGTTTTATTATTTCAATTTGGAAATTTTGTGGAAATAACATTTAACAGATTGGTTAGTTTCATGAAATAATCTTGTGCAGTGATTGCCGTGTGTTGCCATAATTGTGTCTATAGCATTTCTATGTGTAGTTTTTGAGTTCTTCTATCCGTGCTGAAGAAACCAAGTCGAAGATGTCAATTGCATGCCTGCAGTTAGCGAATTACTTGGAAAAATAGAATTGATCCCTAGACAACCCAACTGACAGCACAGCACTCTTGCCTATATTAAGCTACTTTTCATCTAGTACAGGGTTTAGAGGGCTCCAATGAGTGATATACTTGGTGAAAATGAAGTGTGTCCCACCCAGAGAATTGCTTTTGCTGTTAGTCAGTTCAAAAGCTGGAAAAGTAGGCGCTAGCGATTCCAAAATGTCTGAGATTGTCTGAAGTGGTTTCAGCTCCAATATTGGCATGATGGTGCAGATCAACAATTGAGAAAGACTTTTTTTTAAGCGAAAGTGGCATGATATTTGTTAAACAGCTGCTTTTCATGGGTTTTTCCTTTATTAACAGTCCTAGTTAAAAATGAGAAAATCCTCTAAAGATTGATTTTGCACCAAGCTTTACTCTACTTGATGCACTGAAAAAACAAAGGGGGAAATAATCTTCTAGCATCCTAGTTTATTTTCTTGGGATCCCAAGCATTTTATGTTTACCATTTATGCTGGTTTTTTAGTTCTGAAATAATAAATGCAAATAAAGAAGCTGAGCATGAATATACTAGACTTCCCTGATAAGTTCAGGATAGATGCCAGGCTGTCTTTGAAGCATTCTTAAAGTTAATATATGTTTTCCATTATTACTGTTCAATGATTATTAAATACTAAATATTTGAGACGGCTGTTCAGCATTCACGTGTTCATTTTCAAGTTCAGCATTTTCAGTGATCTGGAAATTAATACAAACTTGCTGATGGAAATATTTGCCAATGGCAGAAGGCCTGGCAGAGTAGGAAAGATGAGGGCAGGCACACGGGAATGAACCCAAGGATGATCAGGGTGACTTTACAGGGTGGAGCAATTCCTGCCAAATGTCTCAATATGCCAAATACAAAACTTGATCTAGAAACAATGAATTCAGGCTCTTACAAGAGGCCTCTATCCCAGTACTAGTAACTCTGGGGAGGATTTGACCAAGGATGAGATACACAGATGAGAAAGAGTGGGAAAGAAGGGTCAAGAGCTTCATACAAGTTCCCAGCATGTTACTCCAGCTGGTTTATTATGGTCCTTAGGTACAGAACCAGAAAGGTAACAAGTAGGAGAAGGCTGATATTACCACTGTGTATGGTGATGCTGGTACTGACATGCTACGTACCAACTCAGCATCTGCAGTTTGTAAATGAGACTGGAAAATTGGAGAAAGCAAATAAAACATTGGAAAAAATGAGTCCAGGACTGGAGAAAATTTCATGTTTGTAAATGCAGGATGTGTCTGAACTGCATATCATTGTCTACTGTAACAGTGCCCAGGCTTTTTTAAATTGTCTGGTGTGGATATTGATAATGAACTACCTTGGAAATCAGTGTGCTGTAGCTTATCAGGATAATGTGTATTTTCTAATCAGCTACTCTGTAGAATTAGTCTGTGCTAACTCCTCTGTTGCCATAGATATACTGTCTGCTAGAGCCTTTACCTGACTTAAAGATAGCTAAGGTATCGCTATAGAAAACTGAAATATTTCATATGGACATACTTTTCTTAATTTCTTCAGTTTATAAGAAATATTCAGTGTGAATATTATTTGAACATCAAAGTCCAGAGAGGAAGTACTGAAACTTCCAGGACTATTTAATGTAGCAGACAGAAACATAACAAGTATCTCTGGCTATAAGCCAAACCCAAAGAGTTTCAAATTAAAAACAATGCAGAGATTTTTGACAATAAGAATGACCAACCAGTGGAACAATTTACAAAATAAGTGACAGGTTCTCCATCTGTAGATGAATACTAGATGTATTTCTGGGAGATATGCAGTAGGAAAACACAGACTCTGTACAAGAATACCTGGATGACATTTAACAGTTGACAATATACAGGAAAGCACAGATACTCAGCTAGTACAAATTAATATAGTTATGCTGACATCAGGGAAGCTGTTCCAGTTTGTAGAACCGAGGATCTGTCTTACTGTCTACGTGGCCTTATAAATCTAAATAGTGAATACATTTTCAATGCTATGCTTTGGTCACTCACCTTTGAAATTATTTGTTTCATGTTTTTGAACATTTAGCGGTGTTTCAAACCACAGAGAATACTTCTCTTTTCTTCTAAATGCTTTTTGTCTGGTTTTCATTATCATTTACAAAATGTATTATGACACTTTCTTTACCTCAGACTGCAAGTTTGTGTGGGTGTCCCCTATGGACTTGTCACCAATAAATCCCTGCGATGCTTTTTTGAGCACCTTTATGTGCTGAATATCTTCTGGTGCTTCCGCGAAGCCAGTAACTCTTACTTTATCGCGTAACGTGTACTGTGATTCACAAAAGTTTTGGTAGGTTTTTTACTGGTATTTCCTTAATCAACCTAATAGAGCACATCCCAGTCTGAGCAAAATCCCCTCTCTCTGTAATCAGTGCGGTGGCATGGTCACTTCATGTTCTTGGTTCCTTTGTGCTTTTCTATTGTTTCCCCATACCAGGCTTCTTGGCGGTTTTATTCTACCGACGCCAGCCGAACAAACCTGACAGCCACCTGGCGATATTATGAAAGTATTCTTCCTCCCCTCAGGCATGTATCAGTGCTATGAATGATAAAAGAAAGCCATGACTTGTATTGGTTACTAATCTGCTTTTCAATTTTTTGTTTCATCCCCTGCTCCCTCTTGCCTTGTTTTTTCTTTTTTACCATATATCCTGCACGTAGTGTGTATGGCGTAGTTATGCGGCTGATGAGAAATCGGTTTCCATTGCTACCTGGAAGCCTCATTTGAAGGCCTTGCATACCTGCAGCCCTACAAAGTAGGTACAAATATGGCAGCTGGTGCTGTTCTCGATGTCTGTTCAAGCTTATAGAGAATTACTATTTGTCTCTTTCGTCTTGTTTTGTCTTCTTAAGTCCTCTCATTAAAAATTTCACTAACAAATCAGATCAATATTATCTAGGAGCCCAGGACAGTGGGACAAATACAAACCATTGCCATTTAGCTAAGAAACACCACGTTTTCCCCCAAACTCACTCGTATATCAAGGTTTATGTCTCACCCAGTTCCAATTCTCTCTAAGGAGAAAAATACTAAGTTTAGTGCAGAGCCTGTTCCTTGACTTAATGTTATTTTTGTGCCCATGCCTCTGTGTCAGGCTGTGGCTGCAGATCTACCTTTCCAAAGGACGAGCGCCTCGAGGTATTCTGCAGGTGAATGCACTGGGGATTCTGCTCCTTTTCGTCATAACTTCTGATATATTCAGTATTTCCTTAGGGCAAACTACATCCTCAGTTACACACACAGTCAGTGGAAAATGACTAAAAAGACCTGATGTCACAGTTTGGCAGACAGGAAATATTTGCTGTCCTAGTCTGGGTGAGAATTCACAGAGCGCTGGCAGCCCAAGACTTCAATAATTCAGTACAAGATTTACCAGAAGGTAATAAGTTGACTGAGTCAATACGGGGCACAAGTCAGGAAGTAAAAGTGACTTGATAAAGATCAAAAAGGAGAGCGCTAAGAGCCTTATGGGAAAGCTCTGATAAGCATCCTAACTGTTGTTATTGCAGACAGTGCAAGAGAATTAGTGGTTTCTCTCAAAGCTGGGTGATGAACATCCACATGACAGTAAAAAGGTAATCGTGTGCCAGAAAGCTCAGCCAAAAAGAGGTTTGGCTGGGTACCCAAAGCTGATCTTTGAATTTCAAAGAGTTGACAAGAACAGAGCCATAAGTAATCCATTACCACAACTGTAACTCCAAAATGCTCCAAACTAAAAGGAGCATTTAAATTAAAAGTTACACGGAATATTGATTTTTGATATATACAAACAGGTTGAAGGCAGCATTGGTATAAATGGATGGATATAAAATTACATAAATAATGAAGCTGTATCCCACCTAAAATATTCTAAAATATGACTGTCCCTCAAAAGTGCATCTACTTGTTATTTTAAATAAGCGTATTGCTGTGCTATCCTAAAATTAAACCTTTTTATTTACCAGAGATAACTTTATCTAATAAGAGCCTACAGCTTTCTGTTATATATGTGTCAGCAATGCATTTTGCCTAAGTGCTTTGCCAACTCAGTCTGCAGTGGTATGTACTAAGCATGTTATGCATGTGTTAAAACAACCGAGAAGTTTCTTTTTCAGAAGCATTGTAGTTACGAGTCTTGCTTGAATGTTTTTGTGGTTGCAATGTAACGTGTGTGTTGTACGTTAATTAATATATCCATTTATGTTTATCATATATCTAACATCATCTGTAACTAAGTAATGTGATTACTATCTGCATAACAAGTATGTTTTTCCCTCCCACTCCCTGACCTGAAGAAAAGAACAAGGGGAAGCTTCTAGCAGGTTTGTAGTTTCTTTTATTTCTTTATCTGTGAAATCGCTGCTTCTTAACGCCTTGTAGATGTCTCAGGTTCTATACAGTAGGTTCAATGAACTGTAACTGTTGACTGATAACAATCCCAAACTGCATTTTTTTAAACTTTGTATCGATAGACTAATGCTGCTGAAATTGGCTTCTTTGTCCCAGTTTTTGTGTGGAAAAACAAGGCCATTTTTTGCTTTTCCACTGCGGGGGGAAGCCCAGTTCGAACATAGGCAGGGAAGCGAGTGGAGCAGCCTCCCCACACCCAGCTCCTAGGCAAGGATGCGGCCCCTGGCTTCTGCCATAAAATCGATGCTCCCGCCTTCCAGGAATCCCCACGGAATCTACGGTCACGTAGTTGAATTTGGCTTTGTGAAGGAGCCCACCACCCCCCCGGTCGCAGGAGGAGGACCCCCCCCGACTGTCACCTTGGCGAGGGTCCGTGCTGCCTTGCGGGAGCATCCTCGGGGCTCCCTTCGGCAGGTGGGATTTCCACCCCGCCGGGATCCTCGCTCTGTAAAGAAAGCCCTGGAGAGGCCCGGTCCTAAGGCAGGAGGAGGAGATGCTGCTCTTGGCCGTATTTCTAGCTCGAATCCTTAGGGATGGGAAAGGACTCGGTGGCTACAAGAGAAATTACGCTACCTCCGAAACTCGTTAGGGGCGGGAGTCGGCGGGCGTTCGGCAGCCGGCGCCGCGGTATCGGCACGATCGGAGCATAGCGGAGTTTACCTCCGAGCAGAAAACGATGAAAACACAAGGAAAAAAAGTGTCGGTGACACATCAACCCCCGAAATAGATCCGCCCTCGAGTTGCACTGCGGTTCACAAACTCTTCTGGGCTATCCAGTCACCTGTGAGGAGTCTGAGCACCGCGGACCTCACGCACAAACAGGGCTGTAATATCTTCACATCAATCACCCGTTCCACTTTCCAGACTGCTCCTCCGGCGCCCGACTCCGTCCTTTCCCCCCATGGGCACGTAACTGCTGTTAGTGTCACAGTAACTCCAGGGCACTGGATTTGCTCCGAGATGTCCCTCAAGAGCACTTCACCTGCTCCATCAGTTCTGTGACTTCTCATATAAGTTACGTTCACAGGCTTGCTAGCAACGTATTGATCTCATTAATTTATTACAGCCTGACCCAAACTTTTTGCGCTTACCAGCCGTATTTCCTACTCTTTCAACAGCAACATTTAACATTGACTTCAGCTTTTTTAAAGGTGAGACTGAAGCTGGCAGTAAATGAGTACATACCTCCAAAACAGGGATTTGTGCGGATGGGAGATGTTATTCCCAGTCGTACCTGCAAGCACTTAAAGAGACAAATTTACTTACAAAGTAGAAGCTAGACGCAAAAAAAACCCCAGCTGTCAAAACTATATTACATGCTCCGTGTTAGTGATAACTGTTGTGGTCTTAAATGATTCGGCCAGATTTTTTCACCGAATGGAAGATGTTTGTCCCTTCAGAAACTCTTAACTAATATGTGCACTGCTGCAAATTAGTGTAGGTATAAAAATGAACTAGTTAACTCCCATGATCCTGGTCTACAGTAAAAACCCTAAGGACCACTCAGTGCCTTTTAAAAAAGGTGCGTTTTGTCAGTGGCCGGTTATTGTTCTTATGGTGATATATTGCTGTATGTTTGTGCCACTTAAAATACGTGTGGTGTATGTGGTCTTTTGTGGTAAAAATGTAAATGCAAACTGCTGCAATGTACTTTGAGATAACTGTCCTCGACTGTTTAACTTCTTTCTTACCGCAATGCTGAGTGACTTGCATGGGATGTTATGTGAACAAAGTAAGCTGCTTCTTGCTTCACTCTTTAAATGAAGATGTGTTTGCACAAGTAGTGCATTGGATTGCTTTCTGAGTATGCTCTTTGCTCTGTACTCCATTCTAGTAACAGTGGAGAAAAACTTTTACTACTTTAGGGAAAAGTTAATTATTTTCTTTCCTACCAAAATGACTTTTATATTTACAGAAATGAATCCTTGCGTTTTGTCATGTATAGACCTACAGTCTTTCATTAGGTAACTAAATGTTGCTGTGCATTTGAGTTGAGAGAGCTGTGCTTATGAGGCTGTAGCTTCATATTGATTTTAAGAAAAATATGTATGTTGTATTTCTCAAAATATTATACACAAGTATTCTAATTAATCATTTATGAAAAGTAATAGTAGCCAACCTCTCTGGTATATCCACGCTGTAAATTAGATGTTTCTATAAATCAGTTCTAGACATCTGCAAGTTATTTAAAAAGCCTGTATGTTAAATTCTACGTATCTACAAATGCACAAACTGAATGCAAATAATCTTTATTCCTGTTCAATTATACAATGTGGCTGAAATTCTTCCTGTGCAGGAAACTAGACCAACACTGATGAGTCTTACAACATCCTGAGAGCATAAGCAGTCTTAAGCTGTGTGTAGGACACGCATTGGGTGTCTGCAAAGGGTGAACGTCACCCATCCAGTGTTGTAACTAGTGAGCCGGAATAGGAATTCCCTATTCAGACAACTCTCTCTGATGCAATAAGGAGGAGTTTTGCCAGTATAGGAGCTTGGGGGAAAAACTCATCCCTGCTCCGAGGGAAACAAGTAAATTATACTCTGCAATTCTCTCCACCTCCTATACCGTATCTGTTTCTAAAAGTAGATTTATTGTAAACTCTCTGCATGCACCATATGAAAAAGAAATTGCCAGTGATGCAGAATCTAAGTTGAGGTGGAAATCCTAACCCCTTACCTAGCAGTGGAATGCTTAGTAACACGGTCCTCTATCTCCCCTCACTCCTAGTAAGCTTTGTAGTAATAAACAGAAGCTCTTCAGGATGTACACCCCTCGGAAACATAGGTATTCAGCATCCTGCCTATTCACATGATGTTTGAGAATGCCAACTAACATCAGGTGCATGATCCATTTACTTCCTCTCCGTAGTGCTTTAAAGTTCCTTACTTCTCCAAAGGAGGTTTCTTAATTTATTTATTTTTAACTGCTTGTAATTCCCTTGTTGCTTGTTGCCTGCAATGACATTAATACGATGGCAATAGTCCCAATTCTTTGAGGCTTATCTGGTCGGACAATTGCAGTGCGCAGCACGCCGCAGTTTGCCGAAGCCCGGTTCCCCTTTCTCTGCCTGAGACTTGAACTTTTGGAATGCATTACCCTGCGGAGATCTAAATCTGGGGTTGAATATTTGGGTGAAGACACTTCCCCAAGTCCAAGAGGATTTTTATAACCATAGCAGTTGAGTTCTCCATCTAATAATTAGTGGGGAATATTAAACTATAACACGCTAGGCAATACCAGCAGTCAAAATGTGCAACTGTTGTTGAGAAGAATCCCCTTGGACACAGCCCGCGGAAGCTGTGCCTGCGTCCTGTACTAGAAGGTAGAGGAATGCATGTGAAATCAACCATCTGCTTCAGCTGAATTCTGGGGAAATTGTGTCTCTTACCAAAAATGGTAATTCCTAGAGGGATGGATCTTATGGGAAGAAACCCTTGAGTTATAGCTCAAGCTTATTACAATTTTTTTTGTACTTTTTAAAAATAATTTAAAAGACAATAGAAGTACAAATTGATGATAGAAAAAGGAGATAAAAAATAGTTTCTCTTCATCTGGAAACTGTTTTGGAAAAGGAAAAAATACACAAACCCCCTGAAATTCTTTTATTTTTTCTGTTTGACGATTGAACTTTAAGACATTATGTCCCTGAAATTCTTGTTATTACTCATTGAAGGTATGAGATATAACACTACATTTCTTGGGTTCATGGTCCTAGCATGAGACTGGTGGAGAAATCTTGAATGTTTGAACTTCAGGCCTCACTGTCCTATCCATTGCATTTGTATTTGTTCAACTTAGCTTAATTTCAGTAAAGTCATCTGTAGGCTTGGTAAGAATCAACAGCTGTATTAATTGGAAGTTAACTGCTGAAAATTGGCACGTACGTTTGCTTGCTGTTGTTTGCCATGGGTGATAATTTTTGGCAGTTCTAGCTTCTGTCTCGACTCGAGATCCAAAGCATTCTCCCTCGCCCTCAGGCCCTCCAGTTACTTCTGATTCATTTCAATTTCTTCCTATTCCCGTTTCCACCAGCCGGCTCAGTATGAAAAGCTGAAAAACAAAACATAAATTGTGACTAGTAGCAAGCAGTTGTGCTGCAGGTCTGAAGCTGTAGCAGGGCAGAAGATAAACTTGACCAGAAATGCGGGAAGGTAGGCAGGGAAGTAGGGGAGTGGGACTGGGAGGCAAAAAGATGCTCAGTTAACCAAAAAGTATAGTAAGATGGTCCCTGGAAGACAGACAGAGCTGTGAGTACGGGGGAGAAAGGCAAAGATTTGTAGGCATTTATCGATTAAACCAAAATCTTTTCAAGTCTAGCCATTTGGTCCAGCAGAGAAGTGTTCCTTCCCCCTGCAGTGAAGCTACAGTGACCTCTAGTGTCCCTGAACACCTCTTCCCTCATAAATCAGGCGGAAAAGATGGAATTTAAAAAAGAAAAAATAAGAACTAGAAAGTCCTTTCCTATCTCAGGGAAGTGAAAGGCTCATGCATGCATTGATGGGAAGAATAAGCAGTAAGATCCTACGAGTGACTTTCCAGAAGGCAAACAAATCGAGAAGATCACTTGCTTTTTTCCCACAGGTGCCAGTTGTAATTGATCTCCACTAAAAGATGCTTCAAAGCTCCAGGGTTACCGACACAAATATATTCCACAATTTGCAACCTGCATGAACAGAGGAGCGATAGGTCCAAAGAGATTAACATTGCCGGGGAAGATTGTAATAGGAAGCAAATCCGTATATAAACCAAATGGGATAAACTATCAGTCATGTAAGGTACAAGCAATGATGGACAGGCAGACATCTAAAGGAATGCAGAGATGACTGGACACAGCTGCGGTTCTCTCAGATCCTTGTCATTTAGGGGTGACTCAGGAACTTGTGTAATTTCATTTTCCTGATTCTTTCTCGTGATTTTTGCCTTTTGGACCAACATTCAACTTAAAGTTTGGGAGTGCTTACAGGGGTATGTGAATTTCCAATGGGCATTAACAGGTTTGCATTAACTCAAGGGATTTCCTTTGGATATCATATAAAAAGAGAGGAGAAAAGGGGCGAGAGAAAAATGGAATAGACTAGGTCCTGCAAGAGGTGAAGGATTTTTAGCATGGCACTGGACAGTGCTAATCCAACCAGCATTAAATCAAAGGGCCCTAAGGGCTTCAGTGGCAACTGATTCAAGTGCAGAATGCCCAAAGATGCTTGAAAAGGCATAAGATGATCTCCACTCTGTATCTCTAACACTATCTATCTCTACCACTATTGCAACAGAGAATCAAGAGCCAGGGACTACGTAGCCTAAAAGGAAAGGGACTTTCACTGTGGGAAAAAGCCTGGTCAGGAAGCCCCCCAGACACTCTGACTCAGTTATTCCTCCATCTTCTGTTATTTATCATATATAGGAGAGCCCCGTGGCAGCGTGCTCCCAAGGACAGCAGCTTTCTTCTCCCAAGCATGAATTCTCCACTGCTGCAAGTCATACAATTTATGCCTGCGCTGAGTAGGACCCAGTGACTTCAGGAACATTTCCCACCAGTCTCAAAATAGGAACAGGGATCCAAGAAGCGAAGAACTGTTATAACCAGTGTCTTTGTTGAAACTCTCAAGATGCAAAATAGAGTTTCCAAACCACGCTTCCTTCAGGGGCTGCGTTTCTCTTCACGATGCAGCATCCTCCGCATGGACCCTTGGCATGCCATTACATTGCCATTGCTACAAAGCAGATTTTTTTTTTTTTTTTTTGAAGTATGAGGTCTGCATTTTAAATTAATATTTTCATTCTCAGTGTTGCACTTTTGAAAAATGTCTCTAGTACAGATGAAGTGTCTACTGTTCCTTTCACCATTGCCTCATTGCTTTGATTTGAAGAACTAAAGATATTCAGGTTAAGTAGCCATTGTGTACCATTCAGCTTTTATAAATGAAATAACCCTGTGTACAAATCATTTAATGGCAGCCATTGCTTTCATTAGTACAAATTAATTGACAGAGCAACACGTATGCTTTTTTCATTTTTTTACTTTCATTTTTATATTGGAATTAATGGGATTATAAAAAATATGGTCCATACTGATCATTTTTATGGCTATTTTATCATTTTTCCTTTGATTTTAATTAGTGCAACAGGAAGAGAGCTGTCCAGAAACTTTTTTACTCTAAGATTTGTCAAAAAAAATATAATTTGATTTCACGCTTCAATAGCAAATACAATTTGAGCCATAAGAGGAGTTAAAAAAAGCACAAGGGACACATGCCTAGGAATAATATCTATAATAAGAAGTCCATTTTGATTCTGTTGCTCATGCTGTATAGTATGACAATGCAATAACGTGGTTAATAAATATTTTACAGCTTGTATTTTCATTAAGGTGCACAATGCAAAAGATTCCTGAGCTGAAATGTAATTCAGTCTTGAAACGTAATTTGTATTGAAAATTAAATTTTAGAACTCACTTTTCTGTCAAAGAGTCAGTTCTGTGCGTCTTTTGTATTGCATATGCAACAGCACACAGTACTGCAGGTCTGGGTAACAATTTGCAATAGAAATAGATAACATTTCCAGCACCGTGATGTGTTTATTTCAACAATTGCTTACTCTGGGCAAGGGAAGAAGGGGATTACATTCAGAAATTATAGTAAAGGTGTTCTTTCAAGTGATCCAACATGCCATATAGAAAAACATTTATCTAATAATCTTTCTATTGATGTGCTCATTTTTTAGCATTCTTGAAAATTATCTCATTATAAGCTTCCCAGCATGTGCTTTGCCTGCTACAAACTGCATCCTTTCTGCTCTCAGTGATGTTTGTATTCAGAATGAAATGCTGTGCTATGCATGGATAAAGATATCTGATGATCTCAACATTTCACAGCCACTGAAGTTTATAACTACTTTCCATCTCATATAATTATGTATTAACACTGTATTTTCAGAGTGCAGTAGGTTAAACACCTAAGGACCACATAGTCTATGTTAGCGTTAGCTAATTAGCTGCAGAATTCATTCCTGTTGAAAACATCTTACGGGCTTGCTGAAGTTAAACGCAAAGACTTTGAGAGTACTAGAAAGTGTCTTAACTTCAAGTACAATTATAATTTACAGGTAGACAGTCTTTGCTATAGCTGTTTTAAAAGCACCCCCGAAGCCTACAGTGGGGCAGTAGGACTGCAAGACCCAGTAACGTCATACCACGAGCAGCTACTGCCTTGCTCCCATCATCTCTCCCCTTGCAAGAACAGGACCACTGATCAAGACGACCATTCCCTTGTACAGGCGATTGAACTTAACCTTGTACCTAAAACAAGGTTTCCAAACCTTGGTATCGGACTTCCTTGCTGTTTCCCCTTTGTGCCTTCTGCTACAGGAAGAGACAAACAAAAGCAAAAACATTAAATAATGAAAAAGCATAGGTAGATAGTCACGGTGACCACAGGATGTTCATCGGGTACGTCTGAACATGAACAAAGGTAATTTAAGCACTGGGAGGTAGAAAATCTACATATCTACATATACATTATAAGCACAGGAGGGAAAAAAAAAATCAGCTTATAATTGGCCAACTCTAAGATGACAGGGCCACCACTGATCCAGCAGTCACAGTCATGAGCTTGGCTGGGCTCTTGTACCTGCCCTAAAGCGCCTTTCCAATACCACCTGCAGGTAGTCAGCTCCCAGCGTAATCTCCAGCAATGACTTTAGTGAGCACAGCGTATCATTACATTTCCATTAATTGGTCATCACGCTGTTTCTTGGATGTTTTGTTAATTTTGGTTTCATCTTGTCCAAGTAAGTGCTGTAACAAGGAATTCTGGATATCAGTGATCACTAACAATGCGTATGAAATGTTGCAAGTGCCACATCTTGAAAAAGCATGAGTATACTAACAGTATTTTTGCCTGCTTAAAAAAAAAACCAAACAATACTACATGGCATGCAGTAATAATAGAATACATTTTGTTCTTGTTTATCTGAAGAGATGGCCAGAAATGCACTGAGCTGGGCTGACTAAGATGGAAATAAACCTATTTAAAATTCAAGGAACAGAAAAAAACCCAAAATCTTAGCGATTAATGTATAATAATTGGGTGAAATTTGTTTCTATTTGTTAATTTTAATTTCCTTAAGATTATTTTGTACTGTAAGATAGACTGCCATTGACAATGCCTCTATCAAAATTTATACCAAATCAGTTTCATTCCCAAATGAAATACATTCAACGAAAATAAAAGTGTGTAAGAAACAGATTCATACCATTGAGAATTTCTAGAAATTATTTTCCATTATCATATGGTAGAAAAAAAGAAACGGAGTGAAGGCACTATGAAATAAAATACATTTCTCTTCTTCACAGTCAAAAGCTAAGTTTTAAGGAGCGGGTCCGGATGGCCAGCCCACGAGGTCAAAGTATAAAGAACAGGCAGTCTTCAGTTGGAGATCGCCGGTCACCAAGTGCCGACATTGCCACCGAGGGCAGCCCAACCAAAGTCCAGAAGAGCTGGAGCTTCAACGACCGAACCCGCTTCAGGCCCTCGCTGCGGCTGAAGAGCTCGCAGCCCAAACCCGTGGTCGACGGTAGGAGTTTTTCATGCCTCGTTGGCCATTGTGTGCTGCTCCCAGCCCGCTCACGCTCTCGCACGCCCGTGCGGTGAACGCAACCCGGTTTTGGAAAGCAGAAAGAACTGTTATTTGGGGGCAGAGGCATGAGAAAGCCTTAGCCTGCTTCAAAGAGCGTGCCAGCGCGGGGGGGGGTTTACTAAGAAATCTTGTGTCGGTGGTGCGTAGGACACAACTGGTGGAAAAAGGAGGTCAGTACGGATAACCGCGGGTGGGCTAAACGCATCCCATGGATTTGGCGGCAGCGGCTCCGCCGGCCCGGCCCTTTTTCCACCGCCACGGGCCTCCGGGGCCCAAACCCGCTGCCCCTCGCTGGCGAGCCGCCCACCAAGGCCAACGCTGCGTTGGCCACCCCTTTGCCAGCCGAGAGCACGGTCTGTATGGCACCGGTCCCCTCAGGCAGGGGAGCTTGCCGAGGAGCTGGGAAGGTCCCTCTTACCTCCACCGGCGATACCTTCACCTGCCACCAAGTGATAGACCGCTGGGTGCTTTAAGTTCTACAGGGTTGTGTCTGGTTTGGTAGGGCGGGCGGCTTTAGCAAAAAAAACCCAGCGCTATTGCTTTTAGGCATTGCTGTCTAAAGGGTATTTTAGAGGTAGGAAGGACTCCTACCATGCGAAGAAGCGGATCTTGGTGAAAATGGCTCACCGGCCCCGCGGCAGGCAAGAACATAGCCTTTCCCGCGTGCCGCCTGCCGTGCTGCCCCTCTCTGCTCTCTAGCTATGGTCCTCTCCGGCATTAAACTAGCCAGCGTTCAGGCAAAGATCTTCATCTGCCAAAGCCTGCCAAACCAGAGACGGTGAGTGCCCTAACCAGGGAGCGGCGAAGTGGGTGAGAGCAGCCCCCCGACAGGCAGGAGCCGAGGACACGAGATGAGCCCAAGCCCTGTAAGGGACGGGTCCTGTGCTCACACAGCTCTGGGGGTACCGCTGCCCCACGGGATTTGGATTTGGGTTTCTCCATTCACATTTTTTCCCAACTTGTTGACATTTTGTTCTTTCTTGTGGGGAACCCCGAGGTGGAAAGTAAGGGAACCAAACTGATGGGCCACAACAGGAGGCAGTGGCCCTGGTTGTATGGGAAAGGCGCAACGTAAATCATTTGACCCAAGTAAAGAGATGTCATTTTAAACTCTTTCTACGGTGGCAATCACGCGTGTTCCATCCAACAATTGTGGTAAAACTAATTAGACAGAAGCGCGACTTCGGTGTCCGCTTCCTTTTCAAGAGCACATATTTATCACAGACATGTAGGCTGCAAAATACCCGTTGAACTGAAATGCCCCATCCCTCGGCTGAGGACGTCCTACGCAACACATCTCTTCAGGAAAAGCCTGGGTAAATAAACATTTCCTGGAGGGCAAACAAGACGAACCGACAGCGTTTGCTAAGGTCACGGTTGCGGGCTAGCCCTCCCCTGCGGAGACCTCTCAGATGCACAAAATCCCAAATTTGGCTGCATTACAGCGAGCTACTGGGGTGTACCAGCCACCAGGCTGCTCTCCAGGTGGCTCAGCGCTCCTGGCTCCGTGCTGGGGCAGGGGCCCTGGCTCGTGTCCCACGGCAGCTGCGGCACGGGCGCTGTGGGACGCTGGCCTGGGTCTCACGCTGACGTGGAGCTGGGACGGGGCCACTTGCTCCACGATGGGAAGTGAGAAATGCTCTAAGTGCCAGCGTGGGGTTGAAGCTACCCTCTCTAAATTTAGGCTCCCGACATAACCACTTATATAGCGCAAGTATCTCCCCAAAACCGCGCCAGAAGTGATTTCATAGGTTAAACCCCTGTAACTCGCACCGCGCCTGGAAGTGACCTAAGAAGAGAGTAATTTGTTGAGCACACTCCCGGGGTATCAGCGGCTCACTTCTGCTCCAGCCCTGCAGCCTGCACCTCACTCAAGCATCCGTTTAGATTTTCACGAGCCCATTTGTCACAGAAACATTTCCTCGGCGCGTCCTCTTATTTTGTCCTGTACGTATTGTCGTTAATAGCAATGATCCGCACGAGAAGATCGTGTTCCCTCTTATTGTCTCCCTTCCACGGAAAAGGTGGCATAAACGGCACCTTGGACATATCTGTAGATAAAAGATAATGGCAACAGCAGAGCATTCCTTGCTGCGCGTAAACCCTTAAAGATCTTCCCGCGCCTCGGGGCGAGCGCAGCCTGTTTCCTGGTCAGCGGTTTCCAGCTACTAGTCCACCCTTATGAACTGGGGCCAACAGATATGACCAATTTCTCATCCGTGGCAGAAGGAACAGCTTCCATTGTCTCCAGCTTTTAGGCGAACGCCAAGTTTCCACTCTGGGACCTCGTCCAGCTACTTCTAGGACTGGTATCATCAGAGAGATGTCCAGTGTGCTCACTGCTGAGAGGCAGCTCCCTGCTGCCTTGCCCAGTCCATTGCTGAAAAAGTCAGGCACTACCAACCTTGATTTCTTTTTTTTTTTTTTCTGGTGCGTTACCAATTTCATAGTTTGATATGCTTGCTGCATTTGACAGCTCAGTGAAAAAGATCTAGAGATGATGTATTTAGTTTAGAACATCTTGCATTTTTCACTGGATGAAAATACAGTATTTTCAGCATTTTATTAATACCTCTTGGTTGTCAGGTTCTCCAGTTTCCTCCTTGAGGTATTCTCCAGCCAAAGGATTAATTATTTTGGTGGGCTGATCTTCAAGCCAAACTAGAAGCCACCACTTTCTGGATGAAAGTCTGGACACAAAACAATACCCTTGAACAGCCGGTCCTTCTGGTGATTCTTACATCTCTGCAGCATGTTTGGGAGGAGAAGAAATTACACTTGCAATAGACCTTTTGGCCAGTGACAACAGAGTTTTGAGTACGCAGTCCAGTGTCAAAACTTTATATCAGTGATCTAATGAAAAAAAAAAAAATTCTCACTGTGAACTTCCCCTTCCGAAAGACAAGACACTCAGATATTTGCTTGATTTTTCTTTTTACCATATGGGATTGGGGTTGTAAATGATCTTCCATTAGCACAGGCAGAGGAGGAACTACCTCGCCGTGAAGGTGAGGTGCACTGAACTCTGTAACAATAAAGCAAAGAAGCAAATATGTAAGTAGAGGGTTCAGAAAGGAAGAGAAATTATTAGCGTACAAGGATGATCTAAGGCAGATAGGTAGTCAACGCAGCGACTTTGCAGGGCTGACTGAGTTCTGATAAAGGACGTGCTTGGAATCTAGGCCAAAACCATCAGAAAGAGACTGCTGGAAAAACTAAACATTAGCAATTAGAAACTGGCCTGTAAAGGGAGGTTTCTAATCCAGACAGGAGCTTATGGAGGCAGCTGAGAGGCGAACAGGATTGAAAATGTAGTAGCCTTCCTCTTAGGCTACCCAGTAACGAAAGCTTACTAACACTCCCCCACTGCATATTAAAACCACAGAAGGAGAGTTTCTTGGCAGCAAGCAAAGCACTTAAGCTGGCCACAGGTATCTTCCAAAAGGATTTTGGCATAGCAGCCTTAGAACAGTCTGACCAAAACTATTGCACGAATGGCCTTATTTATGGGTAGCAACAGTCCTCTGAAATGGTCCATAAACCATTTATTGCCATTGCCAAAGTGGGCCTGGCAACAGCAGTAATTATTTCAGCTACATACATGGCATTTGCAAGTGGAAGCCAAACCTGAGAGAGCTTTGATGGCTGGAGAGGTCTTTGGTGGCGCGGCAGCAGATGCTCTCTCGAGCATTTAACAACAGCGCAGGGGAGGGAAATTGAAAACCGAGACTCACATAATCTGATTTTAAATACATGTCCAGTCTCTGGTGACGTGCGGCTCACGACTGGCAGAACTCTTGTTGAAGGAGACCCTGCACAAGTTAACGAAGGTGCCGGGGTGCTGTGTTTCCAGTCCTTGTTATCAGTCTACAAGGAAATGTCAGGACCAAGCAGATCAAAGGGAGATCTTCACCAATCAAGAATGGTGAAGCTTTACAAAGCACACGCTTGATACAAGCATCCTTGTGTAGGGTCGTGCAAGGGCATCTGAAGGGATGCCACGTCACACAGGCGATGGTGCTGCCTGCCCTGGGAGCCCCGCGCAGCCCCCCCACGCCTGTACACGAAAAAGCCAGGAGCCACCTCTGGCCCCAGGGTCCCCTCACGCTCTACGGCTTGTGTCCCCACTCCACAAACAGGGAAAACACGGCCAACGTGGGGGCTGGCCCCCGGCCCACGAGAATACCCGCTGGCAGGGGCCAAGCCGGCGCCAGAGTCTGTGCAAGTGATGAAATAGTGTAGGTGACCTCGTGCCGTTGGTTAAGGCGCTGCGCCCGTGCCTCGCTGTATGCAGCGTAGATCCAGCCGCAGAGACTCATCTCAAAAAAATCTCTCCTTCGCAGACACCGGTGTTCCTGCCCTGGTTTTTTTCTGCTTCCCTCGTTTTCCGAGGAACAGAAGCTTTTCTGCTTAAATCATGCTCCAGTCTTGCACCACCACTGCTGAAGTAATGAACTGATATTGAGTTGTGGATGCAGTTCTCAGGGAGGGACCAAAATGCCCTGTTATACTTGTTTTCTACCATCCCATGCTTCTAAGCCTCTGCACAAGTTACTCTGCCTTTACGGTAACCTAGAGACATGGTGTGGCTTTTGAATAAAACATCAAAAGCCTTCAGCACAGATATTACAAACATATTTCATTTGATTAATTAAAAGGAACTCTCTAAGGAAATACTTGATTTCTTGCACCATCCCTGAACATTATACGCTCACACGACCTCTAGCCTTTCATTCCCTACAGAGTACTTGCACAGAATCCTCAGGGTAGAGTATATTACAAGAGCCATGGAAAGAATGCAATTGTGCATTTCAGCCCCCATGTCCTCAGTTACTACCACGTAATTTATGGCCTGCAAAAATGACAGGTTTTCCTTTCAGTAGCACAAACATCTTGACCTTGTATAAGGTTCACTTGATGTGGCAAAGGTCCTTCGTTTGGTTGCTTTTACATTTCAGTTAGCTTAAATTTGTCGATTGAAAAGGAACCTGCATGATGTCAAAACAAAGCTGCTTAATTTGCATAAACCCCATATGATGGGACTAAATGACATTTTATTAGCAATATACCAATTTGTGCTAGGCAGGAGATTTATTTTCTTGTGATTATTTAACTTGGTGAGAGAGCTGTCATTACCATTGTCACTGTAATTAATTAGGAATATCTGGCATTCTGATCTGAGCTCCGAGTCATTTTCTCCTTTTGTGTAAATAAGTACAGGCATTATTTTAGTTTATTCCAACCAAGGTCCTGGCCATATGAGTCCATAATTTAGTCTCTCTCTTTATGATATGACTCAAGGAACTTGCCGTGCACTGTTGCTCACTGGACCGAGCGCTTACTTGGTGGTCACAGGTGAATGATTAGCAAGCTCAGCTCCATGAGGGACAGCAACAGACCATCACACAGAATTCTGATCTGCACGGGTTTCCGATAACCTCATCTGCAGTGAAGAGTAAAGAACTGAGTTAAGAAGTCATTTTGAGAGGACGTTCATAAAACTTCCCAACCACCACGTAACCCACTTGCACCAAATCTGCAATATTTGAGGGATGGTTTCATTTTTACAAAATGTTGTTGGGGAAATCCTTCCTGGCTTTTTGAAATACAGGACTCTCCTGTGGCTACCTGAATCTAAAGCTGCCGTCCTCCTCTGTCCCTTTGCCCGCTGCTCCCACCTCCTTCAAACAACAGGATCTGGAAATCTCCCAGGGCGCAGGACCTGACGGAATATCAGACATCAGATCAACCGACATGTGCTACAACATCTTGCAGGGAGACAGTCAGTTTGGTGCGACATTTAGCTCATTAGTCCACAGTTCTAGGTCTTATCATCTATATCTGCAATTTCTTTTACAGTTTTAACTTCTTGTATGCGATGTATATAAAATAACAGAGATGTGTATCTAAAAACACACTAAAATCATACGTTTAGAGTCACCTAGCATTTTTATTTCTTACTCTTCTCACATGGCCATCGAAACTTGCTGGCTAATGTGCCACTATTTATAATAAGATCAGCCATTTTAACTGCACAATTATTGTGCGTATAATGAATTGGTTTTGGAAAGTCTCCTGGTCCTCCATATCATCACTCAAAATGAAAGGGACTCCTTTTTACTTAAGTAGTGGGAGCTGTTCCATGAAATCTTGCCAGTGCAGAAAATTTTTGAGAAGTTAAATAATAACTAGAGATAATTGACAGTTGTTAGAAGGGAATGCTAGAATTTTAGATATTTGGAGCTTGCCTGCATTATATGATAACTGATACAAACTAGGTTTCCAACCTTAAAAAAATTGCACTTACAAAGAAAGGAGACTACATAATTGTACCCAGAATATGTAGAAAACTTTCCACCAATCCTATCTTCCATTTTGGCCAAAACTGAGCTTTTTTAGAAATGCTTTCGCATATAAAATGTTGTTAGGGATATTCTTTATGCTATTCTGCTTCATACTGCACTGCCGCTACCGAATTCCAGTTCTGATGTCCTCTTCTCTTCCCCATCTGGAAAGTTTTGCCTTTTTCAGGAGAAAGACAAGGGAGAAGGGAAGGGGCTATGCATACAGGACCACTGCATTCCTCATAGGTACTGCCTGCGGGGTAGAGGCTCAGGTGGGACACAAGGGAAAGGAGCTCCTACAGAGCAGAATTCGTGCAGAATTGCTCCTCCTTCCAGGAAGCACCAACTTCCTTCCTTTCGGGAGAAATTGCTTTCCAGCATGGAAACGGCAAGCATTTCATAAAAGCCCCCTGTAAACAATGTTTTCAAATGTTGTCATCCTTGTTCCCTCTTTCTTAATTTTGCCACTTGAATACTGTTGTGTACTACCAGGCATTTTTGTGTCCTTTTCTAGACAAATATTAAGCATCTATCATGAAGAGCACGTCATGGAAGTTTTCTTGTCCTGCCTCTTTCCTTCTTTCATGATTAGAAGAAAGCCTTTTTTTTTTTCCAAGGGAACAAGGAAATAAATGCATGATTCACTCCCTTGGGCCTCCTTTTTCTGGCCTCTGCTCTGGAAAGCATATAAACATGGGCTGTTGCCTTTCCCTCTTTGGGGGAGCTTTGGGCGTTCTTATCATTAAGTGTGTGATTAAGTTCCATCCCAATTAGTGTTGCTTTTTTCAGTTGATTTCTCCTATGGAGCTTAGCACGATTTATGTGAACTCTTTACTGAAAGCGAGTCAGCTTGTTGATGTTTTAAAGCAAAGGAAAATTTGAAACAAAATCACTTCTAGGGGTAGTGAAGGAAATTTGTATTCATGGTTCAGCAGACAGGAAAATAATGAGAACAGGTGAGAAGCTTCATGAAATAAAGTTAAACAAAGGCACTAGGCTGAGACACATTTTATTTTGATAAAGGGAGATTGCATGAATTGTATGAACATAAACCATGAAGATATTTGTACTTAGAATAATTTTTGAGGGGAAAACAGTAACTGAGATTTTGCGAAACATTCTGTGCATTATGGCATTTGTGGAAATACTATAAAATACGTACTGGTTATCTCCATTTTCTAGAGAACATAGGCTAAACCCCTAACTCCTCACAGCGAATGCTCAGGGTGAAGAAAGGCAGTGTAAAGTTGAATGCAATGCGCCTACCTTGTAGGCATCCTAGACATTACCTAGGGCAGCATAACAAGGGCTCTCCGTTGCTTGCAAAAGGGCCCAAAAGAAGAGAATAATGAGAGTATTAGGCTGCCAACATTGCTTCTTGAACAAGAGGGGTCATCTGAGCTCAGTAGCCATCTAAGAGTAAGGCAGTTTGGAGTCTTAACGCCAAAGCAGCTGCAGCAGACCTATGTATCGGCACCTCCCACAGGGACGATCTGTCCTCCAAAAGCTTTGAATTTATGTCTAACTTTACTTGCCCAGAAGTTAGGTGCGCTGAATTCTCTGCTCGTCTTCTTTCTGGCCACTCACGTGGAAAATGAGTTTGGAGAGGAGCGCATCACGCTGGGGTGCCCTGCGGCTCCGCGCTCCAGCGGGGCTGCCGAAGGGGGTGGAGGAGAGGGTCTGGAGCAGCATTTGGGATTGCTTGGACTTCAGTTCCCAAGCTGAACTCTGGATTTTGAATGACAGTTATAATCTACACGTGTGAAAATTAGGCCACCATCCATTTTTCACCTTGAGTCATGCGTTACAATGAAAATTAATCAGACTTTTTTTCCAAATCAGTGCTTTTTTTACCAAGTTGACACAACACTGTGCTGTAACACGAATAACTGAGAGTCATATGCAAACTATCAACTTCAGGCACCTATTTAGGTTTTGCCATTTCTAAAAGTTGGGTACTCAGCCTCAGCAGAATGATTTACGTCACCCACATGAAGAGCCCTAACTACCTCCTACGCAGTCAGACTAAGATCTGAGTGCTTCCGAAGGCTTCCAAAAAAAGAGTCAAAGGTTCTGTGTTGGGATCATCATACCAATCACTAGGTTAGGAGCACTTCCACAGGAGTCTTAATGGTGTCGGCACATGCAGTTATTCATGCTGGATTGTTGCTGCTAGCATATGGCAGTTCCCAGAAAACAAATGAAAGACCACAAAATACTTTCAGTTCTGTTAAACAGGCACATCGTTACTTGAATGTTACTGACATTGAAAGCATGGAGCTATGAGGGTGATCAGAGCAGTGTCACAGTTTTCCTGACGCCAAAGCACGTTATTAAATGACAGAAAACACTTCTAAGAAAGGACACATGATATTTACAGAAATAATAAATCATGCCTCATTTGTAAATTTTGCACAAAGCCATATGAAATGCAGATAGAAACTCGTAAATTTTTTGTTGGTGACACATAATGCTTCAGAACAGTGTAATTTTTCACCCGTTCATTTGGGGTGATCATGAGTGACTGGAGTTTGCATGAAGAATGCATAAATACTGTGACAAACAGGGAGCTATCAAGATGATTTTAATGACTTGTGCATGCCTCTCTTCTATTTCTTGGTAATTGCTGATTTGCTGTGTGATTAAATCAAAGACTGCTCTTCAGGAAGAAAGAGGAAGAAATTAAAAAGTGGCAAAGACAAGACTGCAGCCCAAAGTAAATAATGTCAAAGATTGTAAGACAATGGCGGATGCCTCATCAGTTGTGAAATAAACACTTTCCAGATTGACATTTAGGATCAAAACACATCCTGAATTGGAAAGATGGTGGTATTAGAGAAGGGGAATTGTGTCTGGATTGTCAGACTGGCTGACACCCCTTCTTAGGGAGACTGGCGGGGGTACGTCTAGAGCTGTATTCAGAGACGCTTTGGCCATCGTTGGGAGCGGATCCGTGCGCTGCCCAAGCGACAGCCTCCAACGACCCGTTTAGCTGGTGGTGGAGACTCCCGGAGAGGAAAGAGGACCAGCGCTAACCCTAGGAAGGGCTGGCAGAGCAGCCAGGTTTGTGAATGATGGGGGGAGATCTCGCTGGGAACAGGCAGCGGCTTGGAGTGAGGTTTGTCGGAGGCCGAAGCTTAGTGCCGTCTGGGAACTGGCAGGGATTTTAACGGCTGGAGCTGACGAAGCAGCCAAACTGACTCCAGCATAGCCCTGACCTCGAGGATGAACTCGAGAGCCACAGAAGTGAGACAAGTACATCTCACCTCGTAACCACGTCGTACACAACGTGAGCTTCCACTGGAAAAATTCATCAGAATGTGAACTTTGATTTCAGTGGTGTTTTAAGCCGGATTTTTTTTCCCAAATTGTTACTATGCATTTCCAAAACTTTTTCCCAAGTCTGCTCAGTATTCTAAAGAAACATGAATGTTTCCCATATGAATCAAACAAGGTTTATGGCTTTTCAGAAGTTTTATTGACATGTGGTACCGAGCGCCTGCCATAGTGAAGGAAATTCATGTCAGTGGGAATGCTAGAAAGAAAAAAAGAAGGTGATTTATTAGAAGCGCTATCTCTTCTTAAAGCTGGCTTAAATTTAAAAGAATTTGCCAGCGTCTGTCTAAAGATTTTGCTGATTTTTGTATTCACATGTGAACAACATGGAATCCTATAATTGCACCACACTGTTCTCAAAACCATTCTGCAAAGATGTACTGTGTTAAGGAAGCTCTTTTATTAATGACAGTGTACTTGGCAAAGGACCCAGGAACCGTATCAGTGAGAGAACTACTCAGAAACATGTTTATTCTAAACTTTCGAGTCTCCTGTTACACTGGGATTACATGGTTGTAGCTCTTGTGACCTTAGCAGAATTATTCCTAATTTATACTGGCATAACTGAGTAGATTCAAACCTCAGAAAGCCACTGGAAATACCAATAGCAAAAAAAGCTCTGGTTTTAGTATGGCACTTAGAAATGAGCTGGGAGATTTCAGCACTGGGAGAAGTAACTGGAGAGGCTGATCAGACATGACACCTGGAAAGTTAGTGTTGTGGACTACTTAGCACTTTCAGAGAGGGGTTTTTAGGTAGTGTATATATCTATCGAACTAATTACATCGTTTATCTTAGCTAATCACATTTCTGGGCAGGGATCCAAATGTTAGTTAGGCAGAATAGGTGGAGCGACATATATATTTTATCAATAAGATAAGCCGAGTCAGTAGCAAAGCTTGTGAAAGAGTGCGAGAAAAAAAACACTCTTGTCGTCATTGTAGGCATGACTTACAGTAAGAGCACGGAAGGGGAGATTTCAAAGTTCTGTATGAAAATTTCACTTTTACAATGTAAAACTGAATTTTTTTAAGCTTGCATTTGATTGTTTCATGTATACTTAAATATATAATTAACTTGGCTATAAACCATCTTTCTTTCTGCGTTAAGTTGATCTGTCAAAGATAAAATCTCCTGCTCTTCAAAGCTACAGGAGATATTCCCCATGAATGTACCAGCTCAGCAACAGTCAAAAAAGAAAACATATTCTTGGGGGTAATGAACTAGCCAGAGTCAACAAAATAAATTATTATGGGCAAATATTAAATCTGTGAAGACAACAATGCAGCAATACCAGTTCCTGCAGATGCAGCCTAGTACAATTCTGTTTATGCCAAGATAGCATTGCTATTAGATTTAAAGGGTACCATGAAATTTCCAGGCACTTCTGACTGACAAAGAATATCCTTCATCTTTATTTTACAGTCTTTCTGGAACAGGAACTTGCAAAAAATGTCCTGCAATCATTTGTGTCTGATTGTGCTTCAAATCTGCTTATAAGAGAAGCATGGTTTACTTGCAGAGTTTCTGGATGACTAAGCCTATGTTTTAAATAACAGCATGAATAACAGCAGGGAGATAGGACTGGGAAGAAATCTCCTCCATGACTGAGGGTTACTGAATCCCATCCTTTTTTCCCTATTTGATGTCAACGTTTCATTTTACACTCTCTTCCTCATGAAGCAGAGACGCTCACATGTTGAAATACACTGACCTTGGGTGAAATTCTTCACCTGGGCACTTGGACTTTGTGCAGTCGAAGAAAGATTGTTCGGGAGGAAAAAACACCTTCCCTCGAGTCTTTCTGCTGCCTTCGAGACATATATGACGTATGGGCATCCACTGACCCTGCCCTCCTTGCTCCGTTCCCATTCCAGCGCATTTTAAGTTTGTAAACCTTCTTGGTCATGCATCAGTCCCTGTTTTCTTTGTGTATTGAGGTACACTGGGCACTTCTGAGATTTCTAGCTAATTTTCAAATGGTAACTCTGCAGAGACGGTGTTAGGAAGGGGTAGAGAATCCATTTTTTTCAGGCAAATAAAAACAGTAACTTGGCTTAAGGCCCTGTTGCAAAGGAAGGCTGCAATATCTACATGACTCTGAGGTTTAAGGTGGCAAGTGATCTATGATGGGTATCATTCTCTATTCATGTCTGGTAAAAAGGTACTTCGTTTATTTTCACCTGTAATAAAGCGTCGGATCACTCCACAGCCTCCTTATTGAATGAAATGGATCTTCTCCTTTGTCTTCAGTGTCAGGTTGATCCATAGTGGTAAAAAAATAACGATTTAATGTAACTTCAGCATCTTTTGATTCTGCCGTTACATCTGTTAGCTCACCACTTTCCCTTAAGACAGAGAATGTGATAAAAACCAGTGAGACACCAGGAACAGACACACTGGTACTTAACTATTAATTTGTTTGAAAAATCACAGAGCTTTCTTCCTTTCTAACTTTCACTATGTTCAGTGGGGACTACCCAGGCCTTTTGTAACACAAGCATAGACACACACAAGTGCATCATATAGTTCGTAAACTGATGAAGCTCTGTCTTATTTGATTTTATTTTTATTTTAGTCCTTATTTTTCCAGAACAACTGTGCAGGTGGTTAGAAAACACTAAGGAAGAGATTTTTAAATGCTGCTTGTTTAGTCTGCTCTTGCATTTTGCAGCTGACACCAGTCTTGGAACAGATGATGTTTATGATGATAAAGGGTGCCAGTGTGATGTGTCAGTAGAAGATCTCACCCCTGCTCTTAAAACTGTCATCAGAGCAATCAGGTGAGTCAAAAATACTGAATGAATAAATATTTGAGATTTCTTTAACTAAGGTACTAATTAACTGCATGTCAATTAATAAAATGGTAATTAGTGGAACTTATTAGATGGCTATATTTGTTACCTAACTTACGTTAATATAGTTTATTTATGCTTCCTTTTCACCAGTATTTTAATTAAAAGTTAAAATATTTTATCTATTCTGTTATCAGCTTTTCAATGTCTAAAAATGCTACATGGTTTGACTCAGAAAAGAAAGAGAGTAATGAATGCTGGTTTCCACTAGATTTCCTGTAATCCAAAATACTGTCATCCAGTTTGATGTAGTTTTACTGAATGTGTATCACCTTGCCTGGAAAAATTATTTCCTTTAAAAGTTTAGGGGTTTATTGCGGTTCCATATTCCTGAAACTGTCTGTCATATGACTTTCATTGCAACTTTCTTCTGGTAACAGCAGAATAATTACATTCATTCAATTGTGCAAAGCCTTGCCTGCCACTATCCATTGAACTAAATATAACCCCAATAATTTAAAACTAATAGTCTCCTTATTTTCCGAGAAAGCAGAAAACTGCATTGAAACTTATAAAATTACCTGTATTGAAAGCTTAAACTTAGCATTCACCCTCCTGAGACCGTCATGGCTCTTCATCTTCCTGAATATTTTGAAGTGCAAATCCCAACAGGCAAAATCCCCGCCATAAAGCGTACAAGGAGAAGCAAGGAGAGCTCAGGCATCCCCTCTCTGCTGACAGCAAACCCGAGGTTATCGCTGGGGGTCACCCCGCTGGCTCTGCATCACGGTCACGGCAGTGCCCAGCACCCTTCCACAGGGGATTTCTGCAAAACCCCGTGGAAAGATGATGTTTTCCTGCAGGGAGACTCTCGCCTGAGTTTTCTCAGCACTATGGGAAGAAAGAACTCCAGCTCTTTATCAAATAATTTCATAGAGTGGTAACCTATGGGCTGCTTGTATTTCCTTCCCCTTTTTCCCCTGATTGCCGATGAAGACAGATAGCGAGTGAGGCTGTTTCTAACACTTTTCTACCAGCACAGACAGCGTGACAGATCACTTGCAGACATCTGTTCCAGCCATTTTTCCAACCTGCCTGGAAACGACCTCAAAGGACGTGTCAGATACCAGGTCCGCGTCCACAGCCACTGCAACTGGCAACTCAAATGTCACCGCTGAGAACCGCCTCTTGCCAGCGGTGTTTCAGCAGGTGACAGAAATCCTTCTACGCAGTGGACACCCACCTACAAGGCAGGCCTATTCCTTCAAATGGAAAATGCTCAAATTAGGAACAATCGCCATAGTCCATTGGCTCTGGTGCCAAAGATCCTTGCCTGTGATGTTGCATTTTAAACAGAGGTTGACCCTTGGCTCCAGATGCACCTTGCCACTGTACTGGCAAGCGATACCAACGGTCATCTCATTCTTAATACTGTCCAAATTCCTTAAGATCAACTTCACATTTTAATACTAAATTCACGGAGCTTGTTTTCAAAGGCGCCACTGGACTCTTCAATGCATCACCTGCATCTTTGCTTGGTTCTCTTGGTAATTGCCAGCTCAAATGGAAAGTAACCAAATGTGAAAGACATAGTTGGCAAACTTTCTCCACAGTGCCATCTGCAGGAATATTCTAATAAGAAAAGCAAAGATGAAACAGTTTGTTTCAGACATGCACTATTTAACTGATGAGAGTCAACTTTTTAGATTATCTCCAACTATTTCTCTGCACACTTGGCTTACCAAAACCCAACTCATTTCACCACTGAGGCTGAGAATAAGAATTCTGCATTCAATTCAATTCAATGCTATCAATTAGCCACGAATGTCTCTCATCTCGCCCTGCAAATGTTAGTGTTTCACTAGATTCCAAACGGCACATACATCTTGCTTCAGAAACATACCTTTGTTTGAGATCTTTAAAGCAGTAATATGCCATGATCTTCAGACTTCTGTTAAATGCTATACCTTAATCTCTCAAAATCAAGAGACTGATAATTCAGTTCATCAGGTAGCTGATACTTCTCTTTCTGATTATTCAGAGTATCTGTTACCTGACTACACTGGGATCTATGCAAACATCTGAAGAAGGATCTGAGACACTATATAGTAACTGTAGAATTTCAAGATGATAACATCTGCCTATATGGAAACTTTGTGCCTCATTTTGAAGTTTGTTTTCAGCAACGGCTTTGAATTGCAAAGGCAATAGGGGAGGGTGGAAGCTGTTTTTCCTCTCTCGCTGGTATACAGGAGCAGATGAAGATGGAAGATACTTGCATAGCTTCCTGAGATACTATGCAAAAGACCCCAAATATAAGCACACACAGTTGAATCCATTCTGGCTACATCACCTTGAAAAATTGCAATAAGGGAGAGTAATTATTTTTTCCTGCTTAGAGCAGGGTACAAACTGTTTTACAGTGATACAAATGGTCCTTTTGTTTAGGGAAAAAAATGAAATTAGCAAAATTAATGCATGCCTGTGGCTCTACAGAGGTAGGGCCTCTCTCAGCTTTGGAATCAGAAAGAAATGGTTTTTTTTTTTCTGTGAAAGGAGCCTAGACTCTGCTGGTTACTCTCAGGTTGTACAGCCTTGAAATAGCAAAAGACAAAAACTGGTTTATTTATCATCTTTCATTTTGGTAATTTCAAAGTGTACTGCTTCAGTTTTGACCTTGCTTACTTACATTTTTCCCAGGACTACTTTATTCTTCAAACCAACTTTTTAATTTTTAAGCAAACAAACCCCCAAACTTCCATTTTGAAATGGTCAAACCAGGAGATGGAGAGAACAGTCCTTTCCTGAAAAAGTTCTTATCATATTGGCCCTTTCCAGAAATAGGACTCCCAACCAGTCCTACGGAAGACCCACTGGGCAGACCTGTCCGGTAACGCGGCGAGCTGCCAGCCTCCTCTCAAAAGCCCCCCAGGCTGAGTCTTCCACCCCTCCTTACTACAAACTCTTTGTCAGGAAAGATCAACTGAGGCAGCAGGGAAAGTATGGAAAAGCCGCTCGATGCATTTGCACCGTGTCGGTACGCCGAGCCTTTGTGACAGCAGGTTTTGTAGCAGCGCTCAACCCGCCTTAGTCTTGTCGTGAACAAAAAGCCATTAATATCCTGCAGAGTTCCTGGAGACTAACAAAAAACATTGCATTTTCCAGCTCTGTTAGTTCACAATGATGAGTGTATATAAAAGAGACTAAAAAGAAGATGAGGATACCTTGTTTCCATATATTGCGATATCTCTGATCATTTTTCATAGCTAGAGGCACTAAATTCAGTAATACTCGCCACAATGGAAATGATGGAATTATTTTACTATTTATGGAATATAAAATTAGATTTGAGAAGCATAAATAAATATGCAGTAGGAAATAACTGCAATGGCAGGAAGATGAACTTGCTGACCTAAGAGGTCTTTTCTCTCTTTAACTCTAGTGATTGCATAGATATGTTTCCATTTGTTGTTATTAAGAAATAATAATAATAAATGTAGCTAAACGTAATGAAACTTGAGAATTCTTAAGCTGATAAGCCGTATGGTTGAATAGTCATACATATTTAATAGCCAAAGAAGGAAAATATAATTTACCGTTTATGTTCACTCTTTGAAATGTTTCTGCTACACCTATAAAATCTATTTTTAGCAGCCATTACGAGTTTGTTCAACGGCAGTGTTTCAGAATCCTCTATTTCTTTTAAATCCCAACACGTTGTATATTTTCTGCCCAGATGGTCTTCAGAGTCTAGGCAAGGCTCTTAGATGTGCCTCTGGCTACGACAACACTGTGCTTGGGAGAAAACAATGTCTCTGGCTCCTAGGGGATGGGTTAGTCCAGGTGCAGACCCGAGAGAGGAGGCAGTTTTGCCCCACTCACCCCATCTGTAGTGGAACTCTCTCTCAACCACCTTTGTCTGTTGGCCTCTCTATACTGGATCCTGATCTCTTCTGCACGTTGCAGTTTACTAGGAAGAAGGGTTAATTGGCAAGGTAAGGGGAGAGAGGCGGAGGAACCAGCACAACTAGATCTGTGGGCACCTGCTTTCCTGGTGTAGTAAGCGAGCAACCAACCTGTGGTCACCTCATCTAGCTACGGATAAAACAGCCTACCTGTCTTAATCTTCGAGGCAGTAACCACGTACAAGTTCACCTGAATCCCGATAGACTGAAGCCCCATTTCTTCCTGAGATAGTGACAAGACTGACAAGATACAGGTTTAAAAAAATAACAGGAGTACGACAGGGCTGCACAGAGGATTAGAGATGTTCTGACTCGGTGCCGGTCTCAGTAAAGTGCACTAATGACAAGCAGAATAGCTTTTAATGCTGGAAGGGGCAACACGAATGGAAATTAAAATGCAACAAATGCCAGGAAAGATATGCAACCTGCCCCTGTAATTCTAGATCGGTGCTGATCCTGCATTTGACAAGAGTTAAATGAAATGGATGCTGCTTTTGGCTGCTAGGGGTCAGTCAGACAAAAGTCAGTATTGGACCTGTAACTTTCTACAAATTACCAGGGCATGTAAAGATTAGTGGCACCTGTGGTTTAGATGTTAACTACAGAAAAAGCACTTTGATATATTGGCCTAATTCAACACAAAAGTCTTTTTTTCTGCTCTCCTCTGGATGCATCATTGAAATAGGCTGCTTTTTATGGCTAATTCTCACCTGAAAATTGTCGTGCTTGTGACTTGGGTAGGTTTACAACCGTGTATCGTCTATCACGTTAGATACCAGTTATAAAATAGCGCCTCGCTACACGGCATACAGCGATTTAAAAATACAAATGATGTTTTCAAAAGCCATGGGGACTACACGGTTTTGTTCTTTTGGGTTAATTCTTACTTTCAATTACTGCTGTTTGGTCAGGACTAGCAGCTCGGCATTGCCGGTGGCGACTCAGTTTCGTTTATGCTGAGTCTTGTTTGCCCCCCTGTGGTATAAATAGACAAGACAGACCGAGCTGTAGTTGTTTGCCCTATTCCTCCTGTTTGTGTTAAGGGCTGATGCCTGAAATGCTTGGGGCGTGAATAATTTTGCGCTCATTTTCCCTTTTTGGTACAGGTAAGTTACCCACCCGAACCGAACCCTTTGTTTTTATCCCACAGGAACACACCAGAACGGGAACTTTTTATTCTAGAAGCACGAATGAAGGAAGCTCAAAGGCTTTTTTTTGTTCACGATTTTTTAATATGCTCTATGTAGTTGTAATAATCTTCCAGGATGGGTGTTCAAGCCTATCAAGTTCAATTACATAGTTATTTCAAGATATAGAAAGCCAACTGAGTTTTTAAAATTGACAGTAAATAACTATGGAGAATCAATCAAATTTAATAACTGCAAAGCAGTTGCTAGGCTCCATGACTGAAAGAATTCAGGTTTTCTGTTTATTAATTAACTTGCAGGCTTTTAAAATGCCAGTCTTTTATAAACCTTCAGTTTTTTGCACAGTTTATGTAAAATGTTATATATTTGAAGCAAAAAGAAGTAAGCAATATAACCCTGCTGAAGTTAATTAAGATGGCATCACATGAGCTAATACCTAAACCAGAAATAGTACAGTTACACCTCACTGGTACCGCCGCGATGCTTTTGATCCTATGTTTGACTTCTGAACGTTATGAACAAACTGCCTTGATAAGCAAAAAACCCCTGTGATTAAGCTGCAAAGCAGTAATGAAGGCTTCTGTGCACACTGATTAAGCAGCTCCTATGGCTGTTAGTAAAAATTAGTCTTCTGTCTCTTCTCTTGTAAAATCACCCAGTTGTGGTAAACTCAGTTGTCTTCAATTACGCTATTAATCCTCTGGCTCTGCTTTTCTAACAGAGTTTCATATTTTTACTTCATCAAGAGCGTGAAGTAAAAAATTGTGGCCACCAAAACAGAGAGTATAATAACAAAAGAATGATACTTTCCTGTATGTCAGCTACCTCATTTATTCTTTGTAACCTGAATAAAGAACTAGATACCAGGAGATTGTCTGTGCTGTCAGACTATTGTGAACAGAACATCTTGGCATCATTTGACAGCTAAAAGAAAAAAAATTTTGCATCCCAGCTTCAGAGGCCTTCAGATTACAAAAGACGCCAAAAGCCATTAGTATGTAGAACTGGCTGACAATGGAAAAGAGGAAAGTGCATCATCTGACATGTTTAAAACTGCATGGAGATCGGTCCTGAACTGTCAAGGTGATGGACTACTCCTAAGAGGCCTTTTCCATTTTTAATTTCTATCATCAGAATCATAGTTCAAGCTCTCCACCTGTGACAAGCAATCTCATTTTTCGCTGGAAGTTACCAGAATGGGAAATATCAACAACCTAAGCACTGTGGGAAAAGGCTGATATTGTTTGGAAGAACATTTGTATGTATGATACAGAAATCAGTAGAGGATCACTATATGCTATTAATCTGACTCTACATACCTATGATCATAATGTCTGTCCTAACTATACAAAATAGGGTTTTCCTAAATTCTACTGAAACACTACTCATCTATTTTTATTACAGAGTGAGAGCCATGTTTTGGGTTTTATTATAATTCATTGTCTTACAGCTGCTAAATACATATCATAGTAAACACAGAGGAAATATATTAGCATGAAATATTGGCTTTTGGAATAGGATACCAATTTACTGTCTCTGCTTTTTTAATTGCAAGAGATAGGAAATATCAGCAGTTTGGCCCTAATGGGGATTCATAAGCTCTGTAACACAGACTGGAACAGCCAACACACCTGATCCCTCAGCTTCTCTCCCAGTTCTTGCACAGTTCTCTCTTCTGCAGTTCTCGTGTAAACCAAGGAGAACTGCAGGTTTTGCCAGCTGACCTGGAAAATCGGCTCACTGTCATTTACTTTCCAAATTTGTCATTTCTATTATTTAAAATCTGCAATTTAATATCAAGCTTTTCACTCTAAGAAGAGCTACTCAGTGGACATCACATATTCACATAAGCATCGCAGAAACTTGTGCAAGTCTCACATAAAGAACATATGCCATTCATCAATTTTGGCTATTTACTGTTATCTGATACTTATTATTCTGCAGTAGAATTCAAGGGAAAAGATCACCGATGCTAATTAAACAATAATTCCCATAGATTTCAATATGGAACAAACATGAAAACTTCTCTTTAGTCTGCAAAGTTTGATCTTAAGTCAGGAAAATAAATTAAAAACAAATACTTAGGCCTGTATGTTAATTAAAAATAAAAATGAATGAAAAATTAATTATGTGCATAAATTTAAATTTTTTACAAAATGGAAAGCAAAGAACTTAAAATGAGCACCAGAAAAAAAATACTATTATTTATGGTTGTGTAATCGATTTGTTATAGAAATCTTTCCTCTAATGGAGACAGAAGTAGCTTAAGCACAAATGTAGCTTATAGGATACCCCACTCAAGTCAGTGGGACTAACCCCAGGTTTAAGTTAAGCATGTACTTCAGTACCTTTCATATCAGGCACCTAGCATAAAAAAGCCAAATAGGTGTATAATGATAAGTTAAACTTGCTCTGCACTCTAAAATAGTGTTACCTGATCTTGTTTAAATAACAATTCAAAGGGATAGCTACAACGCATTTGTACTTACACATTTGTACTTCTAAAAACAATTGTGTAAACAGAAAAGTTTACTTGCACAAGCTGTATTGAAAATACCTTCCATTTAAAAATTAGCTGTCAGCTTTTTGTCAGTGGAATACATCATGTTGTTTCACAACTGTTGAAGATTAATCTGTGAAATGCTTTTTCCCCACAGAATTATGAAATTTCATGTTGCAAAGAGAAAGTTTAAGGAAACACTTCGTCCATATGATGTCAAAGATGTCATTGAACAGTATTCAGCGGGTCATCTAGACATGTTATGCAGGATTAAGAGTCTTCAGTCACGGTAAGGAAAGAATAATTTCTGCTCTGCATAAGCATCTTATGTTATGTCATTCACTGCATAATGAATATTGGTAACGTTTAACATTTCTGTGGTATATTTGGGTACAAATTCTCATCCGTGCTTCAGCCCAGCCTCTCTTTCTGCGAACACAGCTCAGCCAGAAATTACATTGTGGGTAAAAGCACAAAAAAACAGGTATCTAAAATGTTGCCAGAAAATGGAAGTCTGAACAATAGTAAAGGTAATCCTTTATCTGTAAAGCCCATTCATAAACAAGGAATTTAGTCAGGAGGTTGCCAAAAGGATGAAGCCGACATTGAGAACTGCCTTTCTCCCATCCCAGACTTTCTCTTTTCACATAAAAGAAATTGGGAACTACTGGTAATGTAGTATTTCTGTAGTTTTTATGTTCTAGATTCTCAACAATAATAATTAAAAACAAAACCAAAACCACAACATTGCGTCATGGCTGAGATTCCTCCTTCAAACTGACAGCTTTCCCAGGGCTCGATGCTGCTGTTAGGATGGGAGAGCTGGGGGTGGCACTGGTATGTCTGCTCCTCCACAACATCAGCCTGCTGCAGAGGCCAACTCGTCTCTTCCCCTCTCAGCAAGTCTAGCCCCGGCTCTCCCAGATGATGGCTAAGTTCTTGGCCCTGGTTAGTGCCAGCAGAAGAGAAAAGCCATCCCAAATGCTTAAAAATCATGGGGTTTTTTTCTCCTTAATTAATAAAATTAAGTTTGTCTTCTTTCTCAAGTGCTTTGCTGAAGTACTGTGATTTTAATTTTTAATGTATTGGTAGAGCGAACGCTGCCATATCATCACCGTTTTCAGGAATCACAGCAGCTTTTGATTTCTCTTACAGCGTTGACCAAATTCTTGGGAAAGGACAAATCACAGCAGATAAAAGAAGTAGAGAAAAGAATCCTGCAGAGAATGAGACAACCGATGACCTCAGTATGTTAGGGCGTGTAGTCAAAGTGGAAAAACAGGTAGAGTGATTATCTGTGTCGCTTTGTCTTGCTCTATTGCTCATGCCTTTTGTGTATTTTATTGCCAGTTTCAAAGGCTGAACAGGTAAAATATTTTTTTCTAATATCTGCTTCATTTACATGTTGAAATAAAATTGGTATTAATCGTATTACCTTATCAGTCTTCCATGTACAGAAAAGTAAGTAAGGAAAACTCGCAGGTTACTAATTTTTTTTCCCTTTTATTAGCTTACCTCTGAAAAATTTACACCTCTTTTGACATTATTTTTCAAGGGTCAATAGCGTATACCAAGCTCCTTCCATTTTTCTCTTCAGCAGTCACATTTGTCCTTTGCTTGGGTTCCAAATGTTTTAAATTAGTAGTTGGCATTAATGTTAACCTTCTCCTCTCCTCCTGTAGGTACAATCCATTGAGTCAAAACTGGACTGTCTATTAGATATTTATCAACAAGTTTTGCGAAAAGGATCTGCATCCGCGCTCACTTTGGCTTCATTTCAAATGCCAGCTTTTGAGTGTGAGCAGACTTCTGATTATCAGAGTCCATCAGACAGCAAAGATTTGTCTAATTCTGCACAAGTTAGTGGATGTGTATCCAGATCAGCTAGTGCCAATCTGCCTCGTGGCCTACAGCTTATACTGACACCAAATGAATTTAGCACTCAGGCTTACTATGCTTTTAGTCCAGCTATGCATAGTCAAGCAACGCAAGTGCCAAACGACGGACCTGCAGCAAACCAAATAAACCAGGCAACTAAGCCAGCAACTCCAACAACATTACAAATACCACCTTTCTCATCAATGAAGCATATCAATAGGCCTGAGCCCGTTCATATTATTCCTGTAACCACACAGGAAAATATTTCCGACGTCACCGCTTGCCTTGTTGCATCAAAGGATAAAGGACAAGTTGCACAGCCCAGTGCGACGAAGGATCTCACATGGAGAAAAAGTCTGGATACAGAAGGGGAACCTTTGCTCTCAGTTAAACCTGTGGTGCAAATGGATTTAGGTAAATCTTTATCTGTACAAAACCTTATACAATCAACAGAAGAACTGAATGTACAGATGGCTGGCAGTGACTCCAGTGGTTCCAGAGGTAGCCAAGACGTATACTCCAAATGGAGGGAGTCAAAATTATTTATAACTGATGAAGAGTTGGAGACAGAGGCAGGAACAGAGACTACTGAAGCCATCTCGCGCCCATTAGTGGAAACAACTCTCTCTGCTGACTCTCTAAGGACTGGAATATCAAGATCATCTCAAAGCATCTGCAAGCCAGGGGATGGTACAGAAGCACTCAATCTGCTCCATGTCAAACTTAAATAACAGCTTGTGGGCTTTCTTCATTGGCTGGGTCATCCCTCTAGTCATACATATCATAGCATGAACTGTTTTGAAAGCCTTTTTAATAAGAGGAAATCACAAAAATCAGGATGAATCTGCAAAGCAGTTGAATGAGCCCATATCTCCTAGTTGCATGAAAATGCATGTTTAAGTGATGGCTAACATTCAAATTTACACCTACAGTACAGCAGCCTTTCATGTAGTACAGTAGGTTTAAATAACGAGTTGCCTACAAAGCTAATGCTGCAGGATGTATCAAAAAGCAAAAATTTGAGCATTTAGACCTAGTGCCGTTTCTACAGGGCAGAAGTAAAAATCGTAAGGTTTTAAAGCACTTTGCTTCTGAACTAATTAAATATATATATATATAATGTCCTGATTTAGATGATAGTTTATGTTTACAACAAAAAAATTATCTACAGCTGCTAGCAAGGTACCAAGGAAACCAGTAATATGGGATTAGAAATGGCCACCAGTTGCAAGATACACACATTAGCTCATCAGTAATCAGTTATTTTTAACTCTGAAAAACAGTATGTTAATATCCATCCGATTTTTGGTGATTTAGTGCTGTGGCAAAAGTACCTGACACACCACTATCATGTTGTTCTTTATAACAAGAACATTATTTTGTTACAAAGAGTTTGTATTTTAAGGAATGGGGCTGGCCTCAGAAGTGGATAACCTGGGTGACTGCACTAAAAATTCAGAGGAATCTCTCCTTCTTCCAGACACATTGAGGAGCTGTCTTGTGAATCTGAAACATTTTGGCAGTAGTAGGTGACAGAAGCAAGGAGGCGCTGCCTTTATTGTAGAAGCAATATTTCCTTCTGTGGAAATTCTTGCAATTTTCCTTGCAGTCCCAACCTGATACCGTGACAGCACTTCATAAGTCTGGGAAAGGAGGGAAAATGAGGAACTGAAATACAGAGTAAAACTAAAGAGGACAGGACAGGGAAGAGAGAAAGACAACACAATCAATGAAGAAAAAAAAAAAGAATATGGATTTAGATGGGCAGGAAGGGAAATTATCCCAGAAAATAAAACAAGGAAGGTAAAGAGGCAAAAAGATAATTTTTTTTTTTTTTAAATCCAGCCTGTCAGTCACAGATATTGAGTGCTATTTCCAAAAAAAGCCACGTAGGCAATCAAAAATGGAAATAGAAGTAGGGAAGACCACCTTAACTGAAAAAAGCCCTGAAGGCAAGGGGTTTTTTGGTTGGTTGGTTTTGTTTGTTTGCTTTTTAAATAAAAAGGGAGGGGGACAGAGGGGAAAGTGGTTACACTCTTATAGCTCAACACTGTGTCCCAACTGCAGTCATTTCTTGTGAACTTTCCAAGAAAGGACCTTCAGCCTCCTTCCTCCCAATACCCGAGTTTTCAATTTCAAAGCCTCCATCAGACCAAGCATTCCTGCTTGATACATCCTCTTTTTTCCTTACCCTGACCTACACTTCACTTCTGCTGAGATGCAGGAGCAGCGTTAGAGCCTACCTGCACATCCCCAGCAAAGGCTTTGCCGCTGGGAGAACCCTTGCGGAGCCTAAACAGGTTTTCGCTCTTCCCAGCTGAATGAGGTTTCTGTGCGTCGTCTCCCCTCCCGATTTACACCCCACCTGCACCACTGGCTTGTAGACAACCCGACTTGGGCTCAGCTTCCCTCTAGCACCAGGAACGCCGAATGTACAGGGGTGCCCGTGCCAGCTCACTCAGGGCAGTGTTTTCTCAAGGCCCAGACATACCTGCTGGGAACTTACCATGTACATCAAAAACATCACTCCAGTCTTAACCATGGCTAAATGCTGTAGATTGTATTGTGAAGGACTTGATCTGTTTACTATGAAACCATTGTAATTTCTGCTTCCATATTTCCTTTACCGAAGTATTCCTGGATGTTACATGACAACCTTATTATGTGAAAGTACATGCAAACTGTAGAGTGTATATATTGTGTCGTTATACGGGGTCCACGGATGGTACACTGTGTTCCATGGCTTACGCCGGAGCAAACTTCAGCTGTTAAATCCTGAAAGACGCCTTGAAGCACAATTTCCTCACCACTGATTTGCCATATCATTTACCACATTCAGCCTTTCCTGCTTTTATGTGCTGTCTGATCATACTAAAGCCTGATTACAACAGTAATTTTGTGAGGATAAATAGGGGTTTTTCCACATCTCAGTTCATTTAACCATTAACTTATTTGAATGTCTGCAGTTTATCCAGACAGATCTGTAAGTTTAAAGTACTATCCAAAATTTAACAACTTACAAGGTTTTTTTAGCCTTCTCTTTCTTTTTCCTAACGGTTTATGGTGCCTTTCTTGCCTTTCATACGAAGCCTCCTGCTGCCCTAAGCATAAACCTGCATTTGGGTTCAGTTAAGGAGCAAGAGATGGGGCACATGGCAACTGTGTGTCAGTAACGAAACTCCCTTCCCTTCCTTGACGAGATCGCAAAATCAAGGCATCGTGTATTGGACACCACTCTTCCACCTTTATCTGCATGAGTGGATGGTTGCACCCCCATTGAGCCTGGAAGGAGTCAATGGGAGAACTGAGCATTGGCCCTGCCTGTACCGATTCCGCACAGAAAC
The DNA here is from genome assembly GCF_000737465.1 of Haliaeetus leucocephalus. NCBI lineage: Eukaryota > Metazoa > Chordata > Aves > Accipitriformes > Accipitridae > Haliaeetus > Haliaeetus leucocephalus. The sequence continues at coordinate 7,632,949 of NW_010972631.1, read as the reverse complement.
GGGGCCTTGGGTTTTGCTGATGATTTATCTCACGGAAACTTGGTATTTTTGCCTTAAATGACATGCTTGAGTCCTTCTAATTTTAAGTTAATTTATTTAATACAATTTTGTGCACAAAAGAATGAGTTCTATAAATTATGTATGAAAATGTTAATGTCTTTACAAAGTCCTAATAAATCCAGAAGATCGTATCTTTTCAAATTATGGTTTAAAATCCTAATTTTTTTCTTTTATGCTCACCATTATTATTTTTGTAGCTGCAAGTCTTATCATATAGGAATTTTTTAACATAATATTGATAGAAAATAGAAAGAGTAGTGAATATATGAAATTCTGGAGAGGAAGAATTGTTTGTTTGGATTTTTATAGGCTTTGCTCATATTTCCTCATGAGGAGTTTCCCGTTTCTACGCTCTCTCGTTAAAAGACAGTGTCATGACTGACAGTCATTCATTGGTTTCACAAAAGAAGGATCTGTCTGGCTTTTCAAGTCTTGTCCTGAGCTGCTTATTAAAGCCCAGCTCATGACGGCTAATAAGAATTGTTCATGAGTTGGGACAAAGGACAATTTTTTTTCTGATTTACAATCCGCTTGAGGATTGTTGAAGAGAGAATTTGAACTTAAGTAAGAGCTTCAGGAATTAAGGCCTATCCAAATAACTGTTTTCTGATCAGCATGTTTCTTGTACCTGATTGAAGAGAGAACTGAAAAGAATAGTTTTGATTATTATTATTTGTTTAAAAATTTGTATTTGCTCCTGGCTTATAGGATCTATACTTTTTATTTAAATATGGTGTTTTAGCCTAGGGTTCAAGATTGCAAAGATCATACACTTTTATTCACAGTGCCCATGGTTGTTCCATATGTTTTTGAGATAATCCTACTTAGAGTGACTGCTCTCATTATAGTATGGTGATGAGTAATTCACCGGCTCTTCTGTGATAAGTCAAATCATACTGAATTGCTGATGTATAGTAGAACATCTGATGTACAGTAGTATTTCTGGATTGGGACCTGCAATCCTTACTCAAGCAAAAATTCTATGGAATTCATTCATTCTATGGAATTCAAGAATTTTTCTTGAATCGGGAGCTCAGATTCAAATCCTTATTTTGTTGGGCATCTGTTTAAAGTGAAAATGGTAATATTCCAGTTATTTCCTGAGGAAACTAATACTTAGCTGAATTTACCCATGTCACATTGACTATATAAAAAATAACGCACAAAGTACTGATGTAAAAAAGGAAGAAGAGAAGGGACATTTTTAAAAAGCACAGAGAAAAGGAGAATAATCAGAAAAGAGGAGTAAGCAGGAAAAGAAAATATAACAGCAAAGGAACGAAAAAAAAGGGTTTAAACACCTGAGGCTAAATTCATCCTTGGATGGCTTCACTGACTTCAATGAATTCACTGCCCAAGCGGGTGAAGTTCAGCCTCCATTGGGATAATCAGGCTCAGTTCCACTGACCTTAAAGGAACTGAACTCACCTATACCAGGAATGAACTTGCCTCTCTGGGCCAACTTTTATCCTGACTCATATGTCATCCAATCCTTTTGGATTCATTAGGTTTGAATGAAATACAGGTCAGAAAAGAATTTGCCCCAGATATTTCTGCTTCACATTTTTTTTCAAGTGTGTTAATCGACTTAATTCAAATGGATTACAACATCACACAAAGTGCTGTCACTGTCTAAAAAGGTTAATTGGTTTTTGAAATAAGAATTGTCCCCTGCAGCGTCAGTGGAAGCATGTAACATTTCCCTGTTCATTCATCTGGATGCAGATGTGGCCATTCATTCAGCTGCGGCCACATATAGGACAAGTCCAGACATATCCAATATCATCTGCTATTGGAAGCATTTTTGACTTCTTCGAAAGATAAAAAAGACAGTTTTGTAACAGGCTTAGAAAGCACGAAGGCAGCTTCCACTGACACTGCAACGACATTAGCCAGTACATTACAATGTTGATTGTAACTTCTTGACAAAGTTGAATCCATATTGTTGTTAATAAAAATGATTTGAAAAGTACCATGCTTACTGGGTTTTTTTCCTTACATAAAAGATTGTATGGAGTGAGCACATATCAGGCAAGGAAAATATTTAAACTTGCTCATTGTTTTCCTTTTGAAGTTTTGTCATTTTTTATTAAGTGGACGAAAACACCACAAAGGAAGCTTACTAGAATAAAATGTGCACAAACCAGTCAGATACCTTCAGTTCCTGGTAATTGTTTACAGCAGAGTTTACTTAAACTTCAGATGTTCAGCACCTCTATGAAAATGAGTTTGGAAGTTATTATTACCTTCCCTGTCAGATAAACAGTAATTGATTCAGAATCGGCAATCAGGGGCCTGTGCAAGGAGCAGGATTCCTCAGGGAAGGCTCATCCCCTACCTCAGTTTAACTTGAGGCCTAGGTGAAGCCCTTTCCTCTGCACTGAATCATGGAAGTCGCTCTAGAATGCTACCGCACCAAACACACAGCCTTCTTTCCCCTTCTTTCCTTCGCTCTTCCTGCAGTCCTGCTGAAGACAAACTTTAGTATTTGAGTGTAAAGCATTAAATACAGAGAGCCTGTTCTTCTGGTGAAGTCACTGCCCCTGTGGAGGCTTCAAAATCAGAGCAAGATATTTCCATGTACAAGCTACCCCCTGCCCCTCTGGTGAATGTAATCTTAGATACCGAAATTTAAAGATGCAGTCTCCAGAAAGGCAGATTTTCCACGTCAGCCATTTGTACCCACAGGCTATGTGAACACTGCCACGCTCTGCCTAAGAATACACACAGGAGAGGGAAAAAGGCAAGCACGTATGCACGCTCTTCTTGTGTGAAGCCGGGCAGCCTTGCTTCACGTGCACGTAGAGATAGCAGGGAAGGGTCAGAAGAGAACGGCGTGACGTTTTTCCTGCAGACTTACCCTAAAGGTCACCACAGCCAGGCACAGGTGGCCATGTGCAACCATGGAGACACGTACGTTCACGTTCACCGTTCAGCTCTGTACAACAGGAGTACACGACCGTGCCTAAAAGGGGAAATTTAAACCCTCCTTTAGCAGATTTTCAGTGTAATTGAAGGGGGGAGGGGGAGGTGTTAGCTTTTTCTTGTTTTGGGTTTTGGTGTTTTTTTTTCACGGTGAGGGTGACCAAGCACTGGTACAGGTTTCCCAGGGAGGTTGTGGAGTCTCCATCCTTGGAGATACTCAAAAGCCGCCCGGACACGGACCTGGGCAACTGGCTCTTGGTGTCCCTGCTTGAGCCCGGGGGGGCGGACACAAGATGGCCTCCGGAGGTGCCTTCAGCCTCAGCTGTTCTGCGACTCGGTTTCCAATTTTGTATCAGCCTTAGTACATTCGGTCACACTAAAATCTTCATTAAAGTACCATTAAAGCTTAATTTGAGGTTAAATATTATGACTTCCCTAAGAAGTTCGGACTGAGATGTACCCGTGTGCCACAAGCCTTGACACCTAGCCAAGTTACTCCTCACTCCCCAGCCTCCCCTGAGGCTGCCTGCCTCTCTCCCCTACAGTCTTCGGGGGCTTCCCACACGTTCAGGACCGAGTTCGTGCCCCTCCCGTCCTAAACCACCGCCTCCTCCTCGGCGGAGCCCACCCAGGGCTGCCCCGAGGCGGGCGAAGGAAACGGGAGGGAGATGGCGGCAGGACCTGGGACCCAGCGGCCCTCAGCGGCCCTCAGCGGGAGCCAGCCAATCACTGCTCAGGGAGCGGCCCGCTTTGGCCAATCAGCGCACTCCCTAGCCAAAGGCGGGCTGAGGCCCGCCACATGGGCCGCGGAGCCCAAGGCGGGGAGCCGCCATGTCTGACTGGGACACGAGCAGCGACGAGGATGCCGGCGGGCCGGGCTGGCCGCCCTCTTCTGCGGG